>NC_064874.1:57930796-58020796 GCF_943734745.1 Anopheles darlingi
CGTCTTGTAAGAAGAAGCTCAGTTCGTTAGGATTACCATTAAATGTTGGTAGTCCTTTCACTAAGTCGGGTATGTCTTCTATCGAATCCGGGCTAACCGGAGTTCCGTCTTGGTTAGTCAAGTAGAGAGGGGGGTCAGAGTAGTCTAATTCTACTGGGTTGTTAGTTATTTCCAAGTTTGCTAATCTAGCCCTAATTTCATTCAATTGGTTCAAAATTTCTTCAGCCATTTTCACTTGTTGTTCTGTTACGTTGTTTTTGTATTATAAATGTTACACTGCACTACACTATTTTGAAGTCTTTTCACTGATTTTCACTGATTTTCTTTTTGTGTCTTTTTTTTTCACTATGTTTCGTATCTATTCACCACTTTTTTTTCTTTCTATAATTCACTTGTACCTTGTTCACTTTACTTACAATTGGAGGATATTCATCTCTGCGTTCCCGGTACAGATGCGGTTTGTCCTGTTTCCTGATCTGGTACTGAGGTCGCCTTCTGTACTGCTGCTCTGGTGCTTTAATTTTTGCGTCGAGCGGTCAGGCTGAGTGAATTGGTCCTTTTTCTTTATCTCCAGGGACTTCCTTATGAGTGCCTGTTGTGTAAAAGAAAGTATTAGTTTCTCTGGATACCTGGGGATGATCGATTCGCTTCAGATCGATAACGATGTCGCCGCAGGTCCCTATTCGGGCGCCAGTTAATAATTTGAGTCGTCTTGTCGGGTTTTTAAAAAATATCTTAGGAGCTAGGTCCTGTTTATTTGCCGATCAAGAGCAGACTGAATTTTTGATTTGTCCGCGCGAGCAGCCTCGGTCCACGAGCATCTTCGGGTGGCAACTGCATCGCTGGCTGTTATATGATCTGCATGCTGCATTTAACTGATGCGCTGGATCGCTGTGATCGCCGCGTTGATGGAATGTGCCGATGTTGCATGTCTGCATGCTGCATTTACTGGAACTGCTGCGCTGGATCGCTGTGATCGCCGCGTTGATGAAATGTGCCGATGTTGCATGTTCTTCGCTGGGTGTGGCATCGGTGTTTATTGTGGTTTGCGATGAGTGTTCCTAACTGTGGATCATACGAGGGAATGAAAATTGGATGGTGGCCAGGGTTTAATTTCTCCAACCCATTTTCTCGTTGAAGTGGTTTTAGTGTGAAGGGTCGGGATGCAGGTGTGTGGTATCTGCAACCACTGGCTAGGCAGTCCGGGAGCTCTGTAAATCAAACCAGGGGTCAGGCTGTTCTCGATAAAACCCCAAGTCGAACGGAACCTCGCGAAAAGGTTAACCACCGACGAGACGTCGAACGCAAAATCAAATGAACCGGTAAGTAGCAAATTGATTTGCTTTTCGCCTTTCGCTCCATCCAGTGGCCTCTACCTTCACTACCTGAACATGGTCTGAGGTATGGATATGGTCGTTGGTCTAACTGGTTGCTTGGAAAACCAAATTTATCCACTAGCCTCGTAGGTTATCCACGATCAGGTTCGTGCACGATTGCTGGCTACATGTGTAACGGAAATTCGCCTTATGTTTGGGAGTTTATATAAAATTCCACCTCTGTCACCACGTTGTAACGGGATTTCTTCCCGGAATTAGAACTTAGCGGGGCAGAACCGCTGTCACCAATAATGCTTTAAAAAAAAGATGACGAAGATGACACTGGAAATCTAGTTTCAAAACTGAGCCAACTAACTGAACTGGACTGACTGAGCTTCCCAAAGGGACTGGCCGACTCAACTGACTGAGCTTCACAGAGAGACTCCCCGACTCAACTGACTGAGCTTCATAGAGAGACTGCCTCGTTTATTCTTATTCTAACTATTTTTATACTATTTTCCACATTCGTCATCGCCTGTCCTTGTCGGTCCTCACTCGTGTCCTTTCCGTGGCTCCCGTTCGCCGTGGTCGATCCTACCTCTCGCCGATGTTGTTCCACCCAGGATCGTCGCTGTAGGTACGGCGTCGCTGATGGTGATGAACGTCCGTTGAGTTCGGGTAAAACCCTGCCGTTTAGGATACGCAGGATCGATAATGTTGTTCCATCCAGGATCGTCGCTGCAGGTACGGCGTCTCTGCTGGTCCTGAACGTCCGTTGAGTTCGGGTAAAATCCCGACGTTTATGATGCACCCGATCGTCGAATATTGTCTCGTGCGTAGATGGCTCTCGGTAACGGCTGGTGGGGCTTCCCGTTGATATCGTTTTTAGGGCCGTTACACATGCTGTGTCTGCTCCAGGCACCGCGAATTCAGTGACGGTTTCGTAGGAGTTGGAAGTGAGGGTTTTGGGGAAATTGATTGAATTGAATCTTACGAAACTGGTTAAAGAGGAAAGGGATGCTGACACTGAAAGGGTTTGTTCCCACCGTGGACCTCAATCAACGGTAACGGCTGTTTTCGACTAGAATCCTTGTAGACACACTGTAGCATGTTGCTTGAAGGGATGAAACAGGTTCCATAACCAGGACACGACGAAATGAGATAGGAAAAGGGGCGTCCGATCGAGCCTCGTCCAGATTTACATCGAACGTACGCAAAGGACAGAAACATCATACAAAATATTGAATATCCTGCCAAAGTGACAGAAGAAAGCATCTCTCGTTCTGCCTTTGTTTCTGTTTGGACTTCAGTTTTCACACAAATTCACTTTGCTCGAAATGAATGAAAATTGATTTTTTTGCTGAATTTTTTGAAAACCTGAACTGTACAATATTTTTCAGGGAGCCTTGTTGATTTTTCAAGTAAAGCAACCAAAAATCGGAAAAGTTAAATTCATCAAAAACTCGAAGGGGCTACCTGATTAAACTCATAATCTGACAAAAAATATGGATTTGTATACTTCCGATGGTCTCGCAGAAAGCTATGATAGGCACCAAATAAAGGACATGTTTGCAGACTCGCCATTCTAGATTGGATGCCATGAACGTAGTTTTTTCCACTAAATGCAACCATATATTCTAGAAAAGCTGTAATTCAATTGTAATGAAATTTTAGAAAAAAAGATTAATTTTCTCTATATAAAATTCTTCACAAATGAGTCAATTTTTTTTACCGAAATAACCTTAGCCTCTCTTATCTAAAGATAGGAATAGCAAACAGTTTTCATGGTTTTTTAAATCACTGATGTTATGATAACCAACCTGTTAGTTTTCTGTCCAACGATAAGAGATACCGATTCCACTTTTCAATCTACCAGAGTAATCTATATATATAAAAATCTCGTGTCACATTTTTTTGTGTCCAAACTCCTCCGAAACGGCTGAACCGATTCGAACCAAACTTTGTGTGTATCTTCTGTAGGTATCAGAATCGGATGTAAACTATATTTCATTTCCATTACATAAGTTATTCAAAAAAAAAGAAAAATTATTTTCCGTACCTTTCTGTTAACCTTTGATTTGATATTTTTCTTAGATTTTTCATACAAAAAAACTAATACTCTCAAATTTTCATAGCCCTAGCTCAAACAGTTATTTTTTGATGATTTTTTGAAAATTCACTAAATCACCGAACAGTAGTTGCAATACTGAGCGCCAGGGAGCGTTGACAGCGCGAATTAATTTAATTGATGAGAATTTTATCCTAGAAGGCTTAGTTAAAACCGGTTTAAGCATACTGGGGCAATATGCACAATTCGAATTTTCGAAATTTCATCAAAGATAAAAAAATTATGTATAAAAATTCAAAATGTGCACACACACATTACTAACACCTCATTAACATTTCCATGAGGGCTTTTGCGCGGGGTCCTAACTCCAGGTGGTAGCATTAGGAGCTCAACACAGTTATGGGAGAAATGAGCCGTTATGGGATGTATGTTCCGAAGAGGGACACCGGCCGATCCGGGGTGTAAAAGGGCAGGATATTTGCGAATAAAGGGCAATCTGAACAGAAAATTCCTCTTTTCGGTTAAATTCTTTGCGACGCCAAAAGTCTTCTAAAAACGAGGTGACTCCCTTCCGAAGCCATAGCACCCAAATCTCAAAGAAAAGAAATCTGAGCTCGAGCCCCCCCAAAGCGAGGGGCAACTAAAGGCGACGGTATTGCATTCGAAACGAATCGTCCCCGTTACTCCGTACGCAGCAAAGCTGCCGATCCTTTGCGCACAAAACAGAAGCGTTTCAGCCAAGTATTAAATGCTGATAATAGTTTAGTAATTCTCCTCGCTGGCCAATCCATGAAATTCAAAAATATGCTGAGAACCATGGTTGGTGTTCATGTAACCAATGTAAAATCCTCAGCAAATATTAACAACAATCATCACACACAAAGCAACAACTCAAAAAACATCTAATTTCAAATAACCATCCTCTTTTAAGCGTAGCGACGCACGCTGGGTCATGCTAGTCTATTTCATAACATTTCCAGCAATAACATTTTCCAGCAATGTCCTCAACGGCTTTGAAACGATTAATGTGATTATTTTTTCCATGATTTTAAATTTTGATCCATCCTTTTCAATTTCGCTAACACCTGAACCTTCGCATGAAACGGTAAATCCAATTCGAAAGGTGTTAAATTTCTTTTGGAATTTTTTTAAAATCTAATTTAATCTTCTCATGGATGATTGATAATCTTCCAAATGAAATATCTTTGCGGTAGGATCTAGGAGCAGATTTATTACCCCTCGACTCGTTTTTCCAAAGTTGATATACCGTCATCAGAACTCCGTGGTATCCAATAAACCCTAATCCCTGTTGAATGTATAGACAATCATCCCAATTTAAGCTCTCCTCATTAGATCCTACTTTCAACTGTTGTATGTTTAACTCATGAATTGATTGAGATTGTACTACTGTGTTGGATGATTGAAGAAAAGAAAAAATCAAGCATTACAATCGATGATGATGCAAATGTAACTGTTCCCAAACATGTGCTTGTATCTAAGAAAAGGACACTAAATCTAAGGAATCAGCGGAAGGATACTTCCTATAATGAATCCTCAGTCGCTCTCGTTTGTTGCGGTCCATTCACAGTTTAATATTTATCCTTCGTTCTTTCTACTTCTCACTGTACAGAACAAGAACAAGAAGAATTATAAAGTGAATCAACCTCGGTGAGAGTAAACGGTGTCGTTCAAGCATCTCAGTCTCGACCTGGTGATTAGATTAGAACTGACCCTTACGATGACCGTGGGGGAAGCATTTGTCTCCATTAATATTTTGCTCACTCACTCCACTTTTATCATTTCCGGAAGAAGCGACTTCTTCGTCTGCCGCTACCACCAAAAAGATTCCTTTTCAGTTTTTCTTATTTATTCCTCGAAGGTATCCCGCGAAGTTTAGACAGACAGCACACGATACCAACATCAAAGGTGAGCAACGTGGCGTCTAGCGAGCAAAACAACAAAAATGGCGAACATTGCTGACGGTCGCAGTCGTTGCAGACCAACACGACCAGCAAATTTTGTGCGTACGAGAAAATACTCTCTATGGTAAAAGAGCTCGAAGTTTTCCAATAATACACCATATTTTGATGCTTGCGGCACATCAGCGAGCATCAATTCGAGGCAAGAACACTTTCCATGTTGAAAATGATCCTGAAAAGTGTACAAAGTGTTGTGCCCTGCAGATGAAGGTGAGTTTCGCGGAGAACTTTTCCTAACTCTCTAGGTGCCGCAGCCTCAGACGGGTTTGAGTTCATTTTTATTAGTTTGGGAGCTCACGTGATAGAGTGTAGTTGGCTTGATTATTACTGGGAAGTATTTTGTTCCATTATGTTTTCCAATATCTAGCTTCGAATACATGGACATTTAGTAGGAAAATTTTATAATTTTGTTTTCAGAGGACATTAACCACCAGTAATAGATTTTTCGTTTAGGTTTTTGCTTTTTTCATATTTACAGATTATAAAGTTAGAAAATTTGTGAAACAACTTATCAACTACTTTCCATTATTTGTTCTTTTAAATGTTTAAAGTGGGAGGACGACCGCGAGAATTACCGCGAGATGAGCTACTGGTTCAATCAGCAAGTAGATCTGACTATCAGGACCAAGGGCTAGCTGCTTCTTTCGTCGAGTATTTCGTGAAACAAATTAAAACTCGAAACTCGATCGCTCCTGTTACTGCTGGCTGTCCTCATATTACAATTTCTTCTTTCTGTCGTGACTCGACTCGACCCTCCCTATGTCATACCGTGTTCCGGTTTAACTTTCTTTCCGGCACCTCTCTTTCAGATTGCGTCTATCGATTCCAGATCCTTCAAAGGAGTCGCCATAGTCGACGAAAACGAAGCAGATACTCACGGGTACGATGGTTCCAGATTTATTTCTGATGTTGCTGTGAGCTCGTTGACATCAAGGCAGGGCTCATGGATGCTCTGCGGATGGTTGCAATAGTTAAAGTGGCACCGAGATTTCGATTTTCAATCCTCACCGGGACATTGTGCTTTCCAGTTTCATGGATTTGCCTTGCCTTCTGCCCACAAGATGCACGGCCTTTCCGATCATTTTCCATCCAATCCATTCTGCACTTCCGCTCTTTTTAATTTTGTGCCACATTTTCTATTCCATTTAAAAGCAAAGGAGACTTGGGATTAAGCAAAAGAGAAGGCGGCATCAAAATCGCGCGATAGGGAAATCTGTTTTCGCGTTCTTGGCCTTTTCTGCTTTCTTCATTCGGTCGTCAAAGTCCAAAGGATTAGCCAGCCGATTGCGAGGCTCCGAGATTGAGATGTTGCCGTATCTGCGAACCTATATCAGTGAACGCATTACTAACGCTCCCTCAAGCATCCCTCGAAGCTATACCTTTGACGCACTAAAAATGTAATCGAAATCAGCGGAAATGGAAAAGGACCAACACATACGTAAACCGAACGAAATAACCAACGCAATTTGAAGGGAAATTTGAGGCCTTCGAGGTGGTTCCGCATTGAAAATTTGAAAATCGTGTCTACTTAACGCCGATGGTGGAATTGTTTTCATTTAAAAGGCAGAAGAAATGTTTCAATTTCCGGATTGTTTTCAGGATTGTTGTTCCATCTTAGTTGTAAGACGAACTCCATTGGAATAAACAACCCAACACTGACACCGCTGATTAGTGTGTATTTATTTACTCCCAAGGTTCTGTCGGTGGTGTCTAAAGTGAATCGGACGATGTTGCTCCTGGTTCTGGTTTATCGGTGCGAACGCTCCCAAAGCAAACATTCGATAGTACCGTGAGAAAAAAACATACATTTGCCGATTCCCATTTTACATATTTCCATCCTACGGATGTGCCGCATGTTCATAGTACAATGGGCAAAACTCGGAATGCAATGCAACCATGCAGCGCTGCACCAGTTTGATGGATGCTAACATTCTAGCAAATGTTATCTGTTACCACCCAGTCGTCGTCCAGCCTCCGTGGAGATAGGTCGAGTTCGGATCCCGATCTAACAAGCGACGAATATTACCAAAAGTGAAAGCAAACGAAACGCGCGTCCTCCAAGTATGGGGGCTCGCAGCAAACCAAAGCCTCGCAGAGGACGAGGCGTAACAATCCCGTTAGACGAGTACCAGCGACTCGTGAAAAGTGATACAAAAGCCAGTGGAGACATCACATCTGAAAACCCATTCGATCTCCTTAGTGACGAGGAATCGATGGAGGTCATCAGCCCCGCACCTGCAACGGCCGGTGTGCCTAATTCCCGAACGGCCATTCGGGCCGAAGCGACGGCAAAATCGTCGCACATCCCGCCGTTTGTGGTGACAGGTACGACAGTCGCCGCTTTACACAAAGTCATAGTGCAAGCGGGGGTAGTCAACTACACCACAAATAACACAAGAAAAGGCATCATCGTATCGGTGGTCAACGTAGCCGACTACAGGGCCCTTCGTGGCAAATTCAGAGAAAGCAATGTGGCGTTCTACACTCATCAACTGCCAGAAGACTGAACAACCAAAATTGTCCTATTTGGGCTGCCTGAGATGGAGCCAAAAGATATCGAAGAAGCGCTACGCGAAAAAAATATCGTACCAGCGGCTATTAAAACAATGAAGATCCGCAACAAAAAGTACGAGGAGCAGGCAATGTACCTGCTACACTTCTCAGCAGGTACAATTAGCCTAGCCGAACTGCGTAATGTGCGCGCAGTAAACCACCACCGGGTTTACTTTGAATATTACAACTCAAAGAAAAATCCAATGCAGTGCCGTAACTGCCAAAAATACGGGCATGGCAGCGCAAATTGCTACCGGCAATCGGTGTGTGTAAAGTGCGCTGACACTCACAAATCCCAGGAATGCCCACTTACACAGGCATCACTAAATCCGGACAAGAAGCTCTCTCCCAATAAGTTAAAATGCGCGAACTGCGGAGAACACCACACGGCCAATTATTCCGGCTGCAAGGCTCGACCCACACCAAAGACTCCAGCACAACCGCGGCCAAAGCCCTTCACCTATAATAGCCAGCGATTCCCTGCACTACACCAACACCAGTTTCCAGAGCAAACGCAAAGACCGATGCAACCGGACTTTGCAAGTCTATTCAAAGATCACAGGAGAGTTCCTCCGCAGTGTGATATGTTCAACGACCAAGAAATAGGGCAGATCATCGAAGATGTTTTCGCCGGCATGAGAGCAGTCAGCTCTAAGAAAGATCTCATCACCTTGGTGATAAAGGTAACAGCAAAATACTGCTTTAATAATGTATAAACCAACAAATCTTAGATGCCTTACATGGAATGCAAACGGCATTCTCGATAAGAAAGAGGAATTTTTTCAATTTTTAGTTAAAAATCTAATTGATGTTGCCACGATAAGCGAAACCTTCCTTAAACCAAGCATGAGATTATCTCATCCAAAATATAATATTTATAGACTTGATAGGCTAGATAGGATAAAAGACGGGGTAGCTGTAGTAATAGGTAAGCATATAAAGCACCAGGAAGTTAGATCGCGAAACTTAAAGTGTATCGAGGCCATTGGAATATCTATAGAGACGTGCGTCGGTCGTCTTGAAGTCTTTGCTTGCTATAATCCCGGGGCTAACACAGACTGCATCGGATTCAAAGAGGACATCCGCAAACTTTGTAGTAACGGTAGTATGTTTATTAACTGTGGCGATTTCAATGCTCGTCATAAAATGTGGAAATGCCAAAAGGCAAATCGGATGGGTATAGCCCTCTTTGATGAAGCACAAAGAGGAAGCTTTACAATCAATCATCCCACGGACCCTACATATATTCCATCTGACACAAATCGCTCTCCATCAATCCTAGATTTTGTTTGTACAAACATCCCGCAAAAACTCTCAGAGCTACTTGCTATTAACCAATTCTCGTCTGACCACCTGCCTGTGATTTTTAAAGTCAAATTAGAAAAGGTGTGTCGAAATAGTATATGCATCCCAGACTATAGACGTGCAGATTGGAACCTGTTCAGGGATTTAGTCAATAGCAACATGGACCTATCTTGTTTAAACCTTTCGCACGTCATCAGTACAATACAAATTGATGATATGGTCAAGACACTCTCCGACACTATTAAGTGCGCCCACGATCGCAGCATTCCCAGCTCGCCCACGGATCAATACAATCTAATTTTGCCCGAAGAGGTCGAGGAGTTGATAAAACATAGAAATTCCGTACGTAGGCTTTGGCAAAGAACCAGATCCAACAAGACTCTCAAAATCCTAGTAACACAGCTAAACAATGATATCAAAGCCGTAATAGGCAAACTAAGGAATAATGCATGGGCGAAAAATCTACAGTCAATGAACAGTCCAGGTGATAAGAGGCGCCTTTGGAGATTCGCCAAAATCATTAGGGGAGGAAATAGTAACATTCCCCCTTTGATAGTGGATAGTATATCCCTAACCACCGGTAAAGATAAATGCAAAGCTTTAAAAGCTCATTTCCAAGCAGCCAATCAAATCACTCACTCCTCAGATAGTCCTCTAAGGCCTGCTATAGATCGCACGGTCAAGGATTTCCTTTTCGCAAACCCCTCCCCATCTTTCACACCAGGCGATTTGATTCGTCCTGTAGTCATTAAAAATTTAATTTCAAATCTTAAAAACAAACTATCTACCGGTCCGGACGGGTTATATGCCCGTACCCTTAAACAACTTCCTCCAAAAGCTCTCGTATATCTAACATTCATTTTCAATAGCTGCATAAAACTAGCGTACTTCCCTGTGGAATGGAAAAGAGCAAAGGTAATTCCAATCCATAAGCCTCAGACAACGCCAAGTGATCCCAAAAACTACCGTCCTATCAGTCTTCTAAATAATATCGGTAAAATTTTCGAGAAAGTTTTAGCGGCTCGCATTAAAAGGCACATCAGAAACCAAAATATCATCCCGGAGTATCAATTCGGCTTCCAAGAAGGCCTAGCAACCTCTCACCAAGCGATTAGGCTCATTAAAAAAATCAAAGCTCAGCGCAACAAAAAACTAGCAACTGGACTCGTCTTGTTGGATCTGGAAAAAGCATTCGATACGGTATGGCACAATGGCCTTATATATAAGTTAATTAATTTCAACTTTCCGATCATCATTATAAAACTAATTTGCTCTTTCCTTCGAAATAGAGAGTGCAAAGTGCATATAAATTCAAATATGTCTGACCCGTTTACATTACCCGCAGGCCTGCCACAGGGTAGTGCCCTATCACCTGTGCTTTTCAACATTTTCACGGCTGATATTCCCCGCTTAAAAAACGCCTCAAGATTTGCCTTTGCCGACGACTTTGCAATCTGTTCATCGAGCAAAGATCCTAGGAAGATAAGCAAGGCCCTAAGCAATGGCATAGCAAGATACATGGCATACTGCACTTCCTGGAAGCTAAAAGTTAACGAGAATAAAACGGAAGCGGTATTTTTCTCCAGGTGTACAAGTTTAAGAAAGCTGCCTAAAAAAGGACTGAAAATACAAAGCTATGAAATTCCTTGGAAAAATCAGGTCAAATACTTAGGAGTGTACCTCGATAAACGCTTAACGTTTAAACACCACGTCGATGCAAAACTCCTGGCAGGATCGAAGGCAATCAGAGCGCTCTATAGCTTTATAAATAGGAAATCAAAATTAAGCACACAAAATCAAATCCTACTATACAAAGCCATAGTACGACCAATAATAACATATGCGGCTCCAGTCTGGGCCGATTGCGCAAAAACTCATAAGTATAAGCTTCAAGTATTCCAAAATACATGCCTAAAACGAATCTTCAATCTGCCGCCTTGGCACAGCACTACGGACCTCCATCGGAGGGCCGACATCCCGAAAATTACTTCATTCATCTCTTCTTTAAGTAGTAACTTCAGTCTTAAGTGTAGGATTAGCCATAGGAGGCAAATAAATGAGTTAGTTAGGAACTAGTCATAAGCATCTATATTAAGTATGTACATAGTTAGGGTTAATAACTAGTATAGGTAAAAAGAAAATGATATCAATGCAGGTCGGGTTTTTTACAATTTTTCCCGAAAATTAGGCCAAGATAACAAGCTTCAAACTCATAAACTATCAAATGACTAGAAAAGGTCGAGGAATATCGTGTGAAGGGCTACAGGCAACATAAACCGATTGTAATCATTGTATATACACTACGCATATCCAAAATACATCTACTACTACTACTACTACTATCTGTTACCACCCAGCTCCAATCGACCATCAGAAGTCACAACTTGCCATATCTTGCATACTTCCCGAGTACACAAACACACCCTCACCATTGCTGGCTGACAGAGAAATTGAATTCGGAATCCAATCGATAATCGAAAATCGAACTTTACTCGGCCCTGGGTTAGTTAGCAAGACACACAGCGACGTCACACCACGACAACCGATGTAGATTTCGGTGGTTTTCTATTTGATTACCAGAGAAATGTTCTCCTCTTCTGAATTCGCTTCACAGTGACGGGCGAAGAAACACCTTTCCTCAAACAAAATCCCGCGTTCCGAAACCAAAAACCAACGTCAACGATCTTGTGGGATGAGGAGCGCCTGAAGCCACATGAGCATACGCAAGACATCAATTATGGATTCATTTGACACCATCTACTTCCTGCTTCCGGATGCTGTGGTAGTTGTCATATCTGCTGGTTGAAACAGAAACAGAACACAGAGAAATGTTAGTTTGGTTTTGGGATGTTGTCGAAACGTTTAATATTCTAGCGTCGAGACTGAACCATCCTATCGACTCTTTCCAACGGCTCCAAATGATAGAATATCTGAAACGATGTCCAAACTCGTTTCACGCTTCCCATTTGGATACGAATCTGATGTACCAAACACGAGGTTCACCAATTTTACCAACCCTTTGTTTGTTCGTCCAATCCCTCTATCCATCGATGGCAGATCGTCCAGCAATCGCACAGTTCTGCAGACATACAGTGAGTGTTTCGCATTTCATTTCTGATTCAAATGAGAATTGTATTAGGTGCAAAACGGACTGTCCACACATCGAATGGACGACCAGTAGCCCTACGTTCGTTCGATTTTAACTCATGCATTCGGCATGCCCTTCAAGAGGAATGAGAGGGATATGAAATTGAAAAATGAATTGAAATACGTGGATCGGAGCAGGAGACAGTACGAGTGGGTATGTGTTTTGGCAATGGACCTATTCTACCGTCCACGAGAAAGTCTGGCAGTAATATTTTGTTTTCATTCACCAGAAAAGAAAACATATCTTCTGACACTCCTGCACCAACTCCCTTTTGCCTTCTCTGGTGTTGAAACGGATCATGAAATCGGATTTGGTGGAGGTTTTGTTGAACATTTCCCCTTCAATAAATGCCCGCCAGGCCAAGTATCAGGTCAAGTATCTAGACCAGATCGTTGACTTCTCGGTAGCTTCACTCTTTTCTATCCATGTCTCTTCTCTGATGATCAACATGATGACATAGTCGACGACTGAAAGAGATATGAACTGAGGGTTTGTGGCAGGCCAGCGGTGCTCCGTGTTACTAACGGCAGATGATGAGCTAGTTGATGGCCATCATTCGCGGTTCTTTGAGCACGAACGCAACGTTGCTATCAAATCCTCCCTCCTTTCCCCCACCAAGTACATTTGGTGAAGACAGTATACCAAAAAGAATGATAGAAAAAAGTCTGAAGCATATTCAACGGGTTGTGATAGAATCTTCTTCTTCATCCCCTCAACCAGCGCTCCTATTGGCCAATCGTAAATGTCTGAGCCATACGCTTGCTTGAATCCAATTGAAGCAATTCTATGGCTACCTCACAGAACCAACGAAACCAGCTTCGATGCATCCCAGCACCGGAAGCAAACATTCTCCTGTTCTTCTTTCTATCACATTCTTAGGCCTACACTCAACGCATCGCTTGCTTTATTTGCACTTCCGAACAGGATGGGTTCGACGTACTTTTGTTTATCCCCTCGAAGGACTGTCCCTTGTGGTACAAAATGACCTCGACAAATCATCTTCCGGCGGGGATAGAACTTGTTTCACTTCCGTCCATTTTAGTTCAATTTACGGCCGACGGTACACACAGTGACCAACAGTGTTTGGCAATCGAGGATTGTATGTCTCGACGAATGTTTGCTGTATAGTCTTTACAAATCCCTTAGAGCTTTTCCAAAGAGTTGAAGATTAGCTACTCCATGCTGCGGGCCAGTGTTTATTAAATGGTCGTATAGTTCGTCCAGTGGGTCTGTTGGTTATGTTGTTGATATTCGTATTGATGCCATATAGAAGATTTGGTAGTAGTAGAAATAGATTTCCTTCTATCAGGTTTAGTACTAACTTCCGTCAAGCCACCGGTTTCCGGCCAATTTCCATCTATTGCAGAACTTTTAAGCACTACAACTAACACTCGCCGATGCACACATTTCGAAATTGGATGCTCCAGAGATCTCTAGAAAACCAAAAATACCCATCAGCAAGCCATTATACCCGGGAAGAAAATGCCTAAACTAAAATCAAAACAACCACCACCAACCAACTTCCCGGATGTTCTTTCCTCAAACTCCAGGAGGTCATTTTGAGCATTTCCTACAAAACAAGCATCGCCTGGCTCCACCAGATGGCGCACCAGCTACGAGCTAGATCCCTAGGTAGTGTTGTGTATCAAGAGTTATGTTTGCCAAAAATATTTTGCGCCATTCATCAAACATCAATCAATGGTTTGAACCATCCTCTTAGTTGATGCGAAAATCATTGTTCACTAAACGGCATTAGAGGCTACTATTATGTAATATTAAAAGAAAACCTTCAGCAGCGACAGCGGAGCCGATGGATCGATCGTTCTCACAACAACATAGAACGCAAACTCAGACCGAAAGCAAAACATAAAAAATCGTATTGTGATTTTTGGGCGTCACATCAGGACATTTCTGATGCGACAAAAATGAATCATACGGGGATGAAACTAGCACATGACTCCGTTTTCAAACAAAGCCCAGAAGTTCTTAGAAACACATTACACATTACATTGGCTGCAAAATGAAACAAGCAATGCTTTAACGTTGTTCTAATGTTGTTCTCATACACATTATAAAACCAAAGAGTAGAGCTGATCAGCATAAAAGTTTCCTTCATATGCCCTCCAACACTACTAGCAGTCTCCATTCTCTAAAAGCTTTTTCTTGTTTAAAGACATTGATGGAGTTTCATATTGAAAATTCCAATTTTTCCAACCCTTTTTATGACACGTTGCTCACCACAGAAAACAGTCACAGAATTTTAATGAAATATTCAATGCACACGGTATCCAAACCGTTTCGATGCAAACCGTTCATGCATCCGATAGGAAAAATTCTCCGGAAGATGTCTCTCCAATATTTTATGCATTTGCATCCCACAGGACTCTCTGGTTCTGAATATTTCTAGGCATGAAGTAAGGAAGAATTCCTAAGTATGAGGCATACGAAAGGAAATGTTGATGCAAAGAAATAAAGAACCGTGCACCAAAAAAGGAACTTCGGCTAGTGCACGCTTACACGCCAGTACAATCGAGAAGATAAGCACAAGCGACGATGGCGAAGTACAAAATATAGTAAAATGCATTTACACAGATGGTTTGCGTTGAGGATCATCTACCGAAGCCACACCACAGTGTCAACTGTGCAGAGCAAGAGTCTAAAAAGTGAGGAGTCCAACATTTGCAATCTGCACATTTAAAGCCGCTGTCATTGAAAACGTCGAGGACCATTGAAAATGTAACCTCTACTTCTAGATTAAAATATAGAATTTAAATTAAAATTGGTGC
This sequence comes from Anopheles darlingi, assembly GCF_943734745.1. Taxonomy (NCBI): domain Eukaryota; kingdom Metazoa; phylum Arthropoda; class Insecta; order Diptera; family Culicidae; genus Anopheles; species Anopheles darlingi. The sequence goes on from NC_064874.1 coordinate 57,945,952, forward strand.
AACCGATGCGAGTCTGTGCCATAAGGACGTGTTGCTACCAAAATTGTTCACTTCCTGATATAATGGCTGTTGTGAACTTTCGTTGCAGAAGAACTGTGTAGAGTAACGGAAAACAAATTAATTTCATAACGTTCAACGCGGTGTCGGGTATGCAAGTGTTAAAAATGCATTTTTGTGTACAGTATCTCAGCATCCTGTACGGCAACGCTGTAACGAACTTGGCGCAGTCTGGCACCAGAGGAATCTCCCACGAGTCATTGCAAATATTATGTGCAAAAAGATGCAGTTTAGCATGAAGCCACCGTTAGACAAGCAGAGAGAGCAAATTCAACTCCGACTGAAAGAAAGAAAATCGCGAAACAACAAGTCAGAAGTAGTGGCAAGTTCTCCTTCCCGAAATCTAACCGAAGCTTCCTTTCAGAACCATGAGCCCAAGATTATTCTTCCGCTTCATGAAAATGCAACAGAGAGAAACCATCATCTTCTGTAGTTCAAGATTAAATGGTTTTATAAGGAACGGGAGTATCATAATTCATTCAGCAGATCAAAGGGCCACAGACCACAAGCGAAAACCGGGAGATCATTTTATTTATGGCTCCCCCGGGAGACAGCTTGCCACACTAATGCCAACGACAATAGCAATAAAAGTTTACAAATGACCTCTCGCACCCCTCTCCAACATAAAACACACCCCAGAACAATTCGGTGTGACCATGTTTTATTGTATCGTAAGCCATTTGTTATCGTTCCCCATTGCCCTTAGTAAAAAAAACGGAATATTTTTCCTTTTCCATTTCAAGCACTCTTCCTTTACCTCCCCAGCTTTTAGTAAACCACTCCTCCACGATTGTTCTGGTTGCTTTGTGTCGAGTAAAGCCCTTAAAGCTAGGCCCTTATGCGTTTGAGCCAACGACAAAAAGAAAGGACGACATACGCACCAAAGTCTACAATACTCGTACTTCACTACTGCTCTGATGATCAAAAGGTGTGTCAATTAGAAATAGACTTTTCGTGGTCATGTCAGCCGCTTGTATTTTATCCCCTCTTTATTTCGTTATTCTCCACTCTTCCACGAACTGCCAAAAAGTGTGATCAATTTTCGCGCTTCACGGAAATGGAAAATAAACATAATCGAATAGCCCCTGGCACCACCGGCTAGGACTGGAACGAAATGAAACTTCATCAAAGACTGGCTTCGTCCTTTTATGTAGAATGGGGCAGTGAATGTCACCATGCCCCCGGGATTAATTCCCGCATTTGGGTTCCATGAAGCGTTGAAAAGAGCGATTCATAATCTAAGTCCAGCGTTTGCTTGATCATTTGGTTTTTAGCAATCAGGCAAAAGAAATCAATGGAAATCGGTTCGGAACAAGAAATTTGCAAATCCCAACGTCACAGTAAACTCTGGGACGTCCTTTTGGGACATGTAAAAAATCGTCAAAGCGTCACTTGTGGACTGAACTACAGCGTACGAACCATGATGATTGATGACTCTGGTGACAACAAACGAACGAGGAGCGTCCAATCAACTGAAGCGAATTTTCTCGCACTTTTAAATCGTTCACATCAAACGCAATGCTGGAATCGCTCCATCAAACGACTCTCGAGTACACCATTTTTGAGCTGCTACTACCATCCATCTAATATATCGTTTGAAACCTGCCTCGCTATCAAATCACACGCGCAATTCCCGCGATAATGATCGAGGCCCAGAGTATGCTTATGATATGAATATTCGTTCTCAGGCGAGTGGTCATCGTTCACCGTTTCAGTGAATAGCGCTCTTGGAAATATTTTAACAAAAAGCTAATCCATCTCGAATTGGTTTCAGTTGGCATTTCATTCTGTGACATTGCTTCCACATGCGATTGAACTCCTGGATTTCATCTCCTTTCTCTTTCTTCTATTGACTCACATCTCTTTACGATAACACTTTAAGATTTGAAACTCTTTAGTAAAGCAATCTATCCTCTCGGCAACTCAAAAGTATTTTAAATGGCCCAGGCAGAACAACAAATAGTTTTCAAAACAATGATAAATTTGAACAAACCAAAGGTTCACTGACGGACCGACGTGTGCCGCTACTCGTTATCGATCGAGTCGATGTAGTCGTGTTGGGGAAGCGCATAGAAAAGAAGCTGCTCGACGACTATCCTCCAAGGAATGATTGCTGCAACTGATTCCTTCCGACCATCTCGTCTCTCTGCCGTTTAAACGGAGATCATCGAGTTCTTCCAGCAAAGAAAAATATTATTTAATCCTTGTTTCAATGATCCGGCGTGAAATGTGTTCATCGCTCGCTTCGAAACGGAGGAACCAACGTTACGAATAACGATCCAAGCTAATCCCTTTTCCAGGAATCGATGCACACGGAGTTGTGCAGTGTGCTGCATCCAGTACTAGCTTGAATCTCGTTATAGATTCGTAAACCTATCTGCAGTCCAACCGTCATAAACTTATGTCTTGCTTAAAGTTTAAGCTAGAATCATTCTGACATCTCATTTTCGAAATCGTACTTGAGGACCGACTCTTTGATATTTGCAGCTATTTAAGTCTGTCGTATTCTCCATCTGCTGCACCGTGAGAAAATACGTTTCACCTTCCGTGGATTTGCCAGTCCATGAGTGGATCTCATATTTTATCACTCTCCCAAACACACACACACACATAGAGGCACAACCGAATACAGACCATTGTCAAGGCGTATAGCGTTCGCTCAATTCTATCGAATGTTCAAAGCAAAATGGTCGGTAGAAGAAACAAAACGAAATATAGGAACCATGATGAAGAGAAGAAAGCGGAGGGGGTGTTGTTTCTATTATCGGCTCGGTTGAATTCCATTTTATTTGTGGCGGTCAGTACTGCCAATGGTGCTGATGCTTCTACAACCGCATCGAATTTGCATAATTTCATCATTCTCTGCTCCAACACCCTCGCTCCGTTATGCCACGATCTCAATTTCCTTCCCTATCCATTGCAGGTGTCATAATCGTTCTCGTGCCTGAGGAGAAATAAGGAGATTTTCAAAACTAAATATTGTTTATAAGACTCTAAACAATATTTAGTTTTGAAAATCTCCTTGTTCAATACAAGTGTTCAATCCAGTTGTTCAATTCAAGTGCTATGCCTTGGTGTAGACTAACAGTTGCAGTGGCCAACATCGTCAACAGCACATTTCGATGCCAATGACAACTCCAGAAGCAAAAAGAGGAAGCGACGCTGGTGGATGATTAAGTGCTCACCGGCAAACATATCCGTTTGTAGTATAGATATTGAAAGAAACACATCAACATGTTAATGTCAACCAAACCTGATTCACCAGAATCTGGAAATGCAATTCATGTTGCAGATGGTGATGCTGGTGGTGAATCAGGCTATGTATTATAATTTAATTATTGAGCTTGTGTACAAAGCTTCATATGCCAATTGCGTATACCAATATTCCGTCTTCCTCAGTGCTGGTCGGGGACACTATTTGCTGATTTCAGCGATAGTCACTTTTGCGAGTAGAGAAGTTCATTTAATGCTGGCAGATGGAGAACATCCACTGGAAGGGTCGAGGGCAAACAGTACCAGCTTCGTGGGACGATTTATTGCTCATCAGTTTTTCATATTTGACAAATATAAAGCGACCTATTTTTACAACCAAATAATGGTGCTCTACGATGAATTACTTAACAGGTGCCGTATGATTTTATTTGTAAAATTACTTAGTCCAATTTTGCAGACCCTAACAAACATACACAGTATTTAAAATATTGGATTGCAATACTCCATTATGGTCGCAACATATCCAATAACCATCACTGATTAAACTTGGGCAAATAAAATCACTCCTCTTATCCTTTTATTGTTCTTTCAATATTCATAGGAAACGTCGGTCAGTCTGAAAACTCAAATCAAATAAACCAGAGCCAACCAGATAGCATATGAACACAAAGAATGTATTTTAAAGAACAGATCCACATTCAGTACAAAGGCAAACCCAATATCGACATAGAATGCTCTTCTTTGCCTAGAAGTACCACCTCCTATAAATGTATTGTAAATTATAATTGTATTGCAAAGAGGTTTTCGTAACCATTTAAACATCTGTATGTTAAGTTTGATCCAACCGTTTCCAAATAACGTTAATAGAACCAATCGGCCAAAAAGTATTTTTTTGGCAGCGTCATGGTCTGCGTCCACATCATATCAACAACTTCATCAATCTTGCAGATTAAATAAGAAGCAACCAACGGTTTTCCTTCCATTACTCACTCCCTAGTCGACAGCGCAGGTTAGATGATATAATCTGAAGCATCTAATCCTACGCAATACGGAAGACTTCCGTTACATCACTTACAATTGGAATGCAATAATGTGTGATAAACAGAATGCTTGTGGACAGTAATCGGGGACTCAATGTCGGTGTCAAGCGATGGCAAACATCCGAAAAACACAACTCACCACAAACCTCCTCTTCCCACATGTCTAACAGGATCATCCACGTGTTGTTTTCCCAACACGAGCGTACACTTCCTTCGCAAACGAAACTGGTTCGGAAAAACCGATTTGTTACAGATCCTGACAGATATTGTGTTCCATATGACAAACAAATAAATCTCCTCGCCACACTCGCTTCATTCAAATGTGCTTCTGGTGATGATGTCCTGATGGTGATGGCGGCATCAGTGTCGGTGTGGTTGCTAGCAATTTATGTAGCAAAATATTTCTATTGTAGACAACATTCGCCCTACCTCTCGCACTTCCGGCCATCACTCGTACATTAATACATTGCCAGCATGGGACGCGTTCCTCATTCTCACATTCTCATTCGCTGGACGTTGTATCGTTTATGCTGTACGATTGATATAAAGTTGTGCAGCATCCTCATCCTTACATCCGTCTACATTTTCTGCTCTTGATATTGATTGTGGCATGCTAAAAGGGATGATTGATATTGGAATGTATGTAACGCTTCACAATCTCCATGACAGTGGTATCAACAGAATCTATCAGGAGCATTATAAAACCATCTTTTTTGGTTACATCAAGAAATACTGGCACTTACATCTCCATTTTTGTGAATGAACGCTGGACGTTCATCATCAACACAGAAGGGACGGAAGAGACGAAAATTTGCTCACGTTCGTTCCAGGTTTCTCTGGCTTTTCTGGATAGTCCTAGTTTTGTATTCTTCTCGATTATGTTAAGGGATGAGACCTTCGAGCTGTTCGAAAATCGCGATAAAGAATCTTCAATTACGCCTGTTTTGTAATAATGTCGTAGCAAATGTCTGTTTTGGGAAACAGGAAAATAGAAGCAGGAAATCCATAAGCATTCCATACGAATGGATATGATTTGTATACGGAAGTTGTGAACTAATGGTTCAATCATCTTCTTCGTGTGTTCTGTAGCCTTTGTGATCATTTTTGAATTACTGCTCTATTCCATTGCGCACAGCGGCATTATGATAAAAAAAATTTTAGCTACTGTCTTTGCGACTTGGTGCTTATCATTGAAGTAAATAAATTGATTTCAACTGAACTGTTTCATCTACAGCTCGACGAAAGGAAGCATGAAGTGGTCGAAATTGTTACAATCTTTGACCATTGGAATCTGTCTGTCCTATTCCGGACCATAGAGCACTACTGTGAATAGTTTCTCGAAAGATGGTACTTCGTGTCTAAGAATTCCCCAAGGAGAAGGAGAGACTGGTTGGTTTACTGTTAGAGCACTCAAAAGCTTCGCATCGAGTTGCGAACAATTCATGCAAACATGTGATAAACAACACAAATATGCACATTCCATAGAGGTAGCATAGAGGTTTTGCAACTCCACTGCAACTTCGACGTTGCAGCAACTCAAAATCCCCGAGAGATTATGTAAAGCAGAACGAAATACCAGAGAACATAAGTGGAGAAACTTGATGAGAAGATTGAGCAGGAAAAGTTTTCTCGTCGTTTCAAGACTTCTCACGTTCCAGAACGGAAAATGGTCAGATAGTGGACAGAAAGTGGAAATCGGGATACATTCGCTTGCACTATATCCATCGAAAGCACCGGAAGCAAATGTTCTTTATTGACGCGTTAAACCGAAAATGTAAGAAACATGAAAGAGAAGAAGAAAGAGAGAGAGAGAGAGAGAGAGAGAGAGAGAGAAGGAGAAAGTAATGCATGGAGATCATAACAATACAGCAAGCAGAAGCAGAAGCATCCAATTATCCCAACAGAAAGATAATCAGAAAAGTCTCAAATTAATTCACACGACCTTTAATATAAAAAGAAAAAGTTATTCCCGATGCACCAGTGGAGCTGTAGGGTAGAAATATGCGGTACAGACACCCCTAAAACTCACACATTTTAACCCTCTATCTAGTATCGCTGGTTGGTTTTAGTGAAACATCCCAAAGGAATCGGATGCAGGGGTAACTGAGAAAGTTGAGTGGAAAAGTTTCAATTTTGTGAAGAATCCAATTTAGTCTCCTTCCCTCAAGTTAAGAGGAAGAGATACAGCGGAGGAAGCACAGGTTTGTGAAATACATTCCACATCTCATTTGCCATCCTCTCCACCAAACAGTTGAATTTTCTAACGCCTCATTCTCTCCTCAGCAAACAATTTTCGCAACATTACAACGTTTGTTAACGAGCCGTCGATCCCTCGGGACAGAGACCAGCGTTAGTGATGGGATTTTCGGGAAAAGTCTTCCAGTAACAAAATAATCTCCACACACACACACACACCACTTCCGCCCAGAGAGAACATGTCCCGGAATCAGTTACTAGTTGGCGGAATCCTCGCGTAACTTCGAGCTATGATATCGTCTCGTATTCACCATTCCACTTGGGACGAATGGTAGTAACGTGCAGACGTGTACACGATGTACTTAGAAAGGACGAGTTGGTTCTGCTACTCAGAACCAACATCCGCGAATTGCCTTGCCGGAGCGGAATTGAAACAATATCCGGAACAGGAAGGCGACTAGAGGAAGATGACTGGCGAGGGGAAGGAAAGGATTAATCAAGGGCGCGTGTATCTTCATCTCTCTGTGCCAACAGGAGCATTGGATCTCAGTATCACATCTTCATCGTTCACATCGCACTTTGATTTCCTCCGTCTATCAACGGCAAAATCTCCATTCCGCCAGTTTAGGCAGCGATTGCTGCAGGGCTGATGGATAATTCGAGTGGAGTATCGCCATGAAACTCCTTCTCATTACGCTGAACATCCTTGGACGCGACATCAAACTTCGCAAACAACGGAAAACTGATTCTACTTCCTACCCTGGAGTTTGATGAAGAAAGCCGAGGAGGAAGGAGCTGAAGAAGACCGGAAAACTGACAGGAAATGAGAGTCAAGATTTGCATACAGATAAGCCGTGTTAAGTTAATTATACCTTGAGTCTTAATAGCCTTGCTTCAGTCGTGGTACGAGATTGTGTTCCCTAATGAGCATCATCTGACGACATCCGTGAGAGGAATTTGCGCCAAAACGCCCCAGATAGGCTGCGTAATGTGTTATGTCGAGGGCGAGAAACCAGCAGCTGCTACTCCTGGCGATAGGAAGTGAAGGATAAGAATGGTGGGGTGTGAAACAGACGCCGGAAATGAAGTTAATGACTGAATCTCAGAGGAAGTTTCGGTAAACCCTATTTACCTTGACGTTAAGTGCAGAAGCAGTGTATCTCACCCGTCAACTTGCCTTGAACTGATAAGGTATATCAGTTCATTCCTCGAAATAATCAAGTTCCAGGTTGGTTCCAGTATTACACCCGGAACAGGAGTTCCAGTAAAGATTATCCATTTCGATAACGATCGGATAAGCGGACCTTCTCCCGCAGCAATACCTCTTAGTATCGATCATCATAGCTATTCGAGACGGAATATTAATTTCACCAGAAAATCCCGGCCGGAAATGGGCATCATATGGAACTTTGTAGATGCAGGGGACTTCTGTTTCGGCATCTACAGCATCTTGGCACTAATGGACAACAGTTAGAGCATCGAGAGATGGCTCGATTCCGTACGGCCGACGCTATGAGCGCCAAGAAGCTCCAAAGGATGCTGAAGAGGAAGACCGACAGAAAAATAGCTATACCGCTGCGTGCGATTGTCCGGGAGTTCGGTACAACCAATTAAAAAAATTCAGAAGTACCTGACGAACATGTGAAATACATGTCAGAAGGCGAAAATGCCTGGTTCTGGCGAGATCTGACCGGATCTGGTACTCGAAGCGATCGTTAGAAGAGATGGAGTGGCTAATATCGATATGGTACCTAAGTCGATGAACCCGCCCAACGTCCACCAGCTGCATCCCATCGAAAAATTCGGTGCAAACCTTAATCGTAGCATCTATTGCAACAACTTTGTGGCGAAAACGAAGAAGGAATTTATCGAAAAAGCACAGAAATATCTGAAAAACAAGTGCACAAACGACGTGTTTTCGACCTTCATGTCGAAAAATCCAGCTAACTACCGCAAAGGTGCTCGGAATGACGTAATCAGAATTTTGTGTGAAAAGTGATAAAATAACCTTAAAAATGCAGTTTATAGATCTCAATTGTTTGTCTTCCAGAGACCAGAGACTCAAAGTCACACAACTGGCATGATACAATATGCCCGACCCCGTGACACAATCGATTCAAATCCCAGACGGCTCTGTTGCTATTCCTCTCGATTGTGACTACAGCTTTGTGCCTTTGTGCCCATCCTTTTCGCCAAAGGTCTGGCAGCCCTCCCTACACATCAGGTTATGAATGGACCGTCACGGCCTCATGAGCCTCACAGACACATTTGCCTAATCATTTTCCTTACTTTGACTACTAGAGCTCCAACATACGACAGCAACTAGGGCATTGGTAGAATATAGACGAAGATCATGCACAAAACAACCCACCTTTAGGCTCTATAAAAATGCATCATAAATAATGAGTATCTTTATGCAAAAGCACAATTTGTAGTAAGTGCTAGTAAGTGCATATTATAGTGTTTGGCTAGCCTTCCTCTCTCAGCACATCTGTACTTTTCGTTCGCTCTGATTCTGTAGCAGAATCATCCTGACTGCTTCATCACCATACAAGGCGAGCACATTCCTCAAAAAAACTTCCTACTCCAAATCCCAGTGGCAGCCGTAATAGAACGAGCTGAGTAAAAAGTCCTTCAACCAGTCACGAGTCGGAATGTAATAGAGCAATTCCAAAGAACCACAGCGAGAATGCCCCTTTGAGACTGGCTCACTCTCGTGCCCGGAGCATAAGCTTTCATCAAGTCGATTTAATTGATTTGAATGTTGCTCTGCAGCATGAGCTCAGTCGTCCATTGCTAAAGCAGTTTTTACAACATTTCTATCTCTCCCTAGTTCTCTCTCTTTCTTGCTCTCTCTCTCTCTCTCTCTCTTTCTCTCTCTTTCTCTCTCTCAAAATCAGCATTCATGAATACTTTCCATTCATGTTTACTTTCCTCGAAGCGGAATGTTCGATTCCGATATTGGTTTATTATGAAATACTTCGATATGAACAATCAGATTTATCTACTATCTGCTCTGGTTTGCCCATTGTATGCGGAACACGAAATATACGCCGTGCTCAAGATTAATGTCTTCTCGCTTGTGCGGTGTGAGAATACGGACATAGATTGAAGCTATTATTAACACTCAAAATATGAATTGTGATGAATTCCAAACCATTATTTATTCTCCTGAATCAATTATGCGGCTTTGAGTGTGTGTATGAGTGCCTCAATCACTCATGTTTACTAGAAACCAATTAGCTTGGGTACGGCTAATGCACTCCAAGGTAACCGCAATCCGGACAAATCCTCTCACCATCATCATTAATCATTCGCTATCGTACGTCTCTGGCAACGAGGGATTTGGTTGAAACTGAAGCATCCCTCAGGATGCTCCTTCGCACCCTCTAAGTGCTACACGCACACACAAGAAGCATAAACATGAAACCATGTATCCGAGATTCAGTCACATCTTCATCAGTACTGTTATGAGATACATCAGTACTGTTATGAGATCCTGTTTCAAACATTGCTTTCAGTTTCTCTAGCTCCACGAAGAGATGCCCAAAATAAGAGATTCCGATTTATTTGATGAGGCTGTATTCCCGTGAGACAATACACCGGCAATAGAGACTCCGTTTCCATCTTTCCCCAAACATCTGAAATCTTAGTGAATAGCGATTTCAATGCGAGGACGACATCTAACATCTTTCCGTTAATATGTATCATCTTGATACATGCAGAGTATTTGTTGGCATAAGAAACTAAAGCAGACGAGCCAACGATGCCCGATAATGGTCGCAGTCAATTCGAGATGAGAATATTCCGTTCATTCGAGACAGCTCCGAAAGGCTCCTCAAGCAGACCACTCGGTGCACTCACAATTGATTATGTCATAACCGAACACAACAAACATGAAACATGTCAGATGCGTGTGCGTGCAGATATGCGATTTATACTCGTACAAACAATCCGTTCCGTTCCATTTTGTAACGGTTCACAAGAATGGAACAAAAGTAGCAGGATTTGATTTTCCGCTCTGTCAGATTTGCAATGATTGTCGTGAAATCGAAATTTGTCGAGACATTTTCATTCCTCGATGTATCCTCGTAAGTAGAGCAGCATCGATAACAAGAAGCACAGGACTTAACCAACGGAACAAAACCTCTCCATCATCTGTCATCATCTATCACCATCAGTCATCATTCGTCATCATTCGTCAGTCAGTTAGGATGACACCAACCAATTAGAATGTACCAGGCACCATTTGACTCGTTCGGGATTTGGAATTGGCCCTCTAGCTGATTGAATCCCGACACGCACTCCAAACATGCCTCATCATGCTACGAGTGGATGAGTGAGCCACGAGCATCAATGTGTTTCCAATACAACCAATGTGAAGAGTGGATAGAACGGATCGAATCGTTCATTTCCTATCTCACGAGCCATTTGGCATTTCGGCGTGAGATTGTGATGTTTGATGCTGTGGCACGACAATAGTTGACGTGCAGCGGGACTACCATTCGCTTGTTAATAGCCAGTTTCAGACATAAACAGCAGACTCACAAATACTCGAAGAATCGACATCGACAGGTGTGTCTCGTGACTCTTGATTGTACAAATTGAGAGCAGAATGGCTTGTGCGTTGGTGTGTCAATGATGATGACAATGATAGAACCAAAAACATCAACATCGCACCACCAGGCCAATGATTCGCTCTATACCTTAGATTAAACGCGAGCTCTAACTCTCCGATCTGATTGAGTTCCACCCAATCATACAAGTAACATCGCTAGCTCATGGCGAAGTTGAACGGTTGGTCTGCAGCGTACTCTTTTCTTTCCCTTGTGTAGCATATTCTTCTTTGTGACATGTCAGGTGCTCCCAAATTCTTCGCTTCAATCTTCCGGGTCGGTACATCCACTTAGTGGCATATGAATTGACGGAAGCGATAATGGAGAGACGCAACGGAATTCGCTACGGAACAGGAAACGAGCTCCAATATTGTCGAATGAATGAGTAAATGAATGGAATGGTATTATTCCGCATCGTTAACCACGTGGAACAACAAATAATCAAAGAATGGAATGGTATTAAAGGTTTTTCTTCCAAGAAATCCATTCTAGCTATGCAGCACACGCATTCGTCTTCACTGAGGGTTTATTGTGCATTCTTTGTTTTATTTGGAAGATAATTTCAAAGGAAATAAAGTTAAAACAGGATGACGCGAGGAATACACGATTGACTTAAGCTCCCGTGTTCTAGTTCGATACTCACTTGGGCAATCATATTTACGTCTATCATGTTACGTATTTATTATGACTCGTGGAAGTGGCTTCATTTCTATAGTTGGATGACATTTTTTAATGTGTCGTGTATATCGGGGTATCAAGTAACATCTGCGGAATTATGAAAAGAAACGAAATGCTATACATTTACATGCATCTGCAACGAGATCTCTGTTAATTTTGAGGAAGGAGGAAAATCATGATACTCGGTTGAAAATTTGTCCACATAAAGGTTAAGGGCCGTACTATTTGACAGAATGTTGACAAAGGTCTGCAAATGTTCGCTCAAAGACTAATTCCAACAAGATATCTAGACACGTGTCATACCCTTATTGAGTACAAAGGTATTGAGAGAAAGTTATAGTGTAAAGTTGTCAAGCCCTTTTAAAAGACCAACAAATGGTAGCCTTTGTCTACGGATATGTGTGTAAGTATGGTAATGCGTCTATCGACGTAATCTACTTCACAGGTTAGAATCAATTGCAATCCATAGAGAATACGACAGAACATAAAGAGCTCATGTTTTAATCGGAAGCTATATCCTTCGAGAACATATGCTCCTAAGGAATATGTTTTGGAGAACTTTAATTATGATACAATACGACTTAGCCACCAATATGTCCTATTGCTTCAGATAATAACAGCATCGATTCTCTATAAGAAGACCTTCACCAAACTTAAATCCATCTCTTAAATCCATCACGAACTTAGCTAAAGACTATTCTGTGTATTCGTAGATGGAAGCAGCCCCAGGCATACACTGGCAAACTCTGAAGGAGTGCCTCGAGCATCAGCAACAACGCCAAGAGACGCATAGTTTTGTGTACCAATATCTGGAATAATATTGCATATAATATGGAACACATCGGTAACATCTTATGCTCTTCTTGCTACTTGCTTTGTGTAAGACATTTTTCGGTTTTTTTGGTCTGCGCGATAAACACGCAACACCGCTTTCTACAACGCTGTACTTTATATATGAGGTGTCACGAGGACAACGAGAATCAATCCCTGGAAATATTTGCTCAAAGCCTTACCGAACTGATAGAAACAAGTTTTCCTGTTGTATATAATATTTAGAAGTAGGTCCTTTGCTTCCATTCGATAACCAACAATGGATCGACGGCAAAAGTGTTCCTAAACGGAATCCTCCTTCAACTGGTACTTTGGGCGGCTGTTATGTTTGAATCGATAATCATATTATGCTGTTGTCTGCCGATGGCTTTTCACCATAACACCGATGCCCGGTAAAATTGATCACTTGGTCCTTTTCGGTTTCCATTGTGCCAACCAACGGGTACCAATCAACCGAACTTACCCTCTAACGCGAACCTTTCAGGTGTCAAATCACCTGTCAATGGATAAGACCATCCTCACACGCACACACGCACACACACACACACACACACACACACACACACACACACACACACACACACACACACACACACACACACACACACACACACACACACACACACACACTTGTACGTTCACTTACAGTTCCATTTCAAGGATGATCCAAACAAGTAACGAGGTAAAGACCGCCAAAATGAAGACCGCATGTTCTCTCCGTTGTGATCGACTCCGTTGTCATCTCAATAGAAAATAGAAAAATGAAAGAAAGATAACCGAGAAGATGCACTCGGAACACACATACATACACACACACATCTACCTTACACCGACATACTTCTTCCGAAGTATCAGTCTGCTTGGAGGATGTTTTTGTTGGTTAACCCTGCTGTTGATGCTCGGGATAAGGAATAAGGTAAATAAAAGAAAACGAGAACGAAAAGCGTTCGACCGTTTTAAGGGGATGCTCGTTGCGTCTCTTTATACTTCGTATCATACCCTGACACAGAAGCCACAGAAATACCTGCGAGAGTAGTCAAGGAGATGTTGCAAAGAGTCACATCAAACTAAATTCATGCAGCTCACTTCACATCGTCAGCTGTGATTGTTGTTTGCTGGTTGGTTTGATTACATTTCTCATAGCTCCTGTTGAGTCAAACTAGTTGCCAAGGCGATGGCGTTTGATTATCCACGACCATGTTTTCACACACCGGTGGTCCACAAAGGCTACATATCCGTTCCAGGACGAAATCCTATTCAAACCACAGTATGTTCACATCCCGCTCGTTCATTCGCTTTGTCTCTCTTTCTCTCGCTGGTATGCTGAACATTGGTGGGCAGAAATAGATTCTTTTACGAGGTAGTAAAGTAAAGCGCCAAATTGTTTCAACGACTGTTGCTTACGGCATAGGGGGAAAGACCAAATGAAACGCGTGGAAAGGAAATAGAAACATTTTCCGCTTCATCACGGCTCCTTTCGGTCATTTCAGTCCGTCAAGTTATAACCAGTGCGACACTTAAGCCTCATGGGAGAGGAACTAAAACCTAAAGCAACATGGGAACGATGACGTGGGTTACCAGGCGTCTCCATCGGATCATCCCCCGTGCTCCACCAGCCATTCGATCCTTGATCCGTTTAGACGTAAAATTGAGCAACAAACCAATGAATCCCAAAGGACGTTCTGCAAACAATAATAAAACACATATTCCGTCCCATATGAGCACTTTTCATGGGGCGTCCAACGTAAATTAAAGCAATGCCATCTCGCAAGTGGAATGTTGTAAACTTTAGCATCCTAATTAAAGGCGAGAACGTAAAACCAGATTAGCTCCTTTTAAAACTGTTTCAATGTTACCGACTGTACAGTGAGAAGTGAGCTCTGATCACAACGTAAAAAAGTACTGATTAGAATAGAAAACTAAACCAAACGATGATTGATCAGTGACCTCACGTCCACAGTGACCATGAACCAGGTATCAAAATGAAAAAAAAAAAACAAAGAATGATAGACAGAAAATCATGTCAAATTCCATTCTTGCTTTCAAACTCCATTCTTGCATTCAAGTTACTGAAGCATTGACATGTGTTCACTCGTGGGTACGGTAGCACTCGTCACTAGTACCTCAGTTCAATGCTTTTTCCATTGCCATTTCGAGAGCTCTTGACACAAACACAAATACACGGTCAGGATTGGCCATGTATCGAAGGCTTAGTGCTCAACAACACAAATAACAGGACGAGGAAAGAGCAGAGACTGAAGGCATACGTAGCAGAGGCAGAAATGGTGTTGAGTGGCGCAACAACGTGTTAATGGTGACGTGGACACGGTCACGCGAACCAGGGCTTCGCACATCGTTTACTGCGACAAAACTGACGCAAACAAAGCCACAGTACATGATTCCGGGGAAAGAAAAAACAATGGTATGACAGAGCTTAACTGTTTTGTTTACGGAACCATCCCCTGTGAACGAAAGCTAAGTCCGTGGAGCGTGAGAACGAGAGAAACTCGCGGACATGAAATGCGAGCAAGCGTTACAGTGAACCTGAGCTTCATAATGGTAGAGAAAGAGACCAACATACACTGGGTCTATCTTTGTTCATCCTGACGTAACGAACCAGAACCCATCACTAGCTACCGTGTATCGAGATGGAGACGAATGGCAGTCTATGCCCTCGCAGTGACTTCGTCCGTTCGTCGAGGCTTGGCAACCGAAGGCCAAACACTCGACTATCATGGGTTGCAGTTGGTATTTGGGGCTTGAAATTGCTTTTGTTTTGCATTCGCGTCCGTCTGATGATTTCTTTCTTCCCAACGAACATTGCGAGTATTGATCCCGGTGTGAATGTATTCCTACCTTGGTGAAACCGGAAACCGGTAGAAAGCAATTAATGCGTGTGCGTGAAAAAAACGTTGTTGTTTAATCCGAGCTGATGATGAGAAGACCCAAGAGAAACTGAAGGTTTATGTGATTTTCCAACAATTCAAATGTTCTTCATTTTCCAGCGCTCCATGTTCCATAAGTGAATTCAAACCAACTCCAATGGTTTGATTGTTTTGGGCTGGAATGGCTGATGGCGCAGAGCACCAGAGTGTTATTTGCTTTACTACCTTGATCATTTTCATTCCCTTCGGCCGGTCCATTATAATCATACGGCGCGCCCGTCCTTATATATGCTAAAAAAACGATCTATTAGCGTATCTCTGCGTGGAAGCTTCTATTTTCGACTTGTTCCCATGTTGGAACCTTTGTTGAGACCCAAGGTTCAAGAATTATCCAGAAAACGCAGAATGGACTGTTCAGAGGTGTTGATTGAAAGGAACGTACCCGTGTACCGGGGGTTCCAGTCACACGGTGTAACATGGAGGATGACTTCCAAGACCCTAGGACGGCCTTAAACGTCTGAGCATAATGGAAACGAAGGAAAATTCTATGTTCGAAACCGTCGGCAAAAATCAAAACTCGAAACTAAGCGGCATCCCTCCAATTAAATACCTTGCCAAGATTTCCGTGCCTTAGTTCCTGCCCCGTAGCAAAATTGTGAAAAGGGTGATGCCGGTCAATTCAATTACCAAACCCATTTCACCAAATCCCAGTGGACCATCCATTTTGGTTGGAATCATTTTATGGATCGGTATCATTTCACTCCAAAAGGACACGAGGCATAAAAGGGGGTCTAAACCACCTGTTGCGGCCTAGGGATTGTCATGAATGAAACTGTGTGCTCTCAATCGCTCTCCTTCTGTCACATGAATCTGGAGTGAAGGAAGCGGCATCCAGTACAACTGGAAAGCAATACATGGATGATTGCACCGTAACGCATCGATGACTGCGGTAGATATGCTGCCGGAGATGTGGCTATTTGTGGCGGCATAATGGTGTCATTAGTCGCATACATCGTTCAACGCGATGTTGTGCCATCCGTGGCCAACCGGTGACTGAAGAGCATCCATTATAATCGCTGATCGACCACCAGTATCCGGTGAAACACAGTACAGCGGCTTCCGTGGACTACTAACCGGGAGTAATGCGTAGTAACGAGCAGAAATTATCACTTCCGCCCAGTTTTGTCCGGAATTAATGGAATTCTCTGGTCCGGAAATTTGACGTCCGCACCGGTGTGAGTTGCTTTCATCATTATTGTGACGGATAACCCTAGCCATGCAGCGGACTGGAAACTCGTTCGATTCTCTTCGTTCTTCATTTCTTTACCATTTTGTCGCTATCCCTCAATCATCGGTCGGCGTACTTATCATCCAATCCGAAATGGGGATTAGAGTCTATTCAGGCTTCGTTATTTATATACAAACTTCAGATCAACGGCAAATGTGTTGTTTCCCAAACTTCCCAAAACAAAACGCAAATCGGAATTAAATATCATTCACATACTTCTCTACACGTAACGCTTGTTTGTAACCTTAAGCAAAAGTTGTTTAAATGACGTGCACCAACGAATTGTGACCGCCCCAATAGCCCCTGGGAAAAACACGTGTTAGTAAATTTCCCAGGGGCTAAGAGCGAGGAACACGGGGATATTAGGATATTAAACAAATAACTTCCACGCCAAACTCATTCAATCCATGCGACCCAATTCAACCGTTCACGGGGAAAAAACGTATTATGATCATCCTATAAAGGGATTTGTGCTACTATCGTGAGCCATAGGACGAAACATCAACGTAAAACGATTGTTTGACCAAAGCCCAAATGAAGCAATATGTCCGACGCGATATACCTTCACTTCCAGGATTTAATTATTGACGATTATCGCTAGGTGTATTTAATGAAATTCACTCGTTAAGCTAAACGGTCTATTTCCGATTATCTTTGCGTGTCTCGATTTGATATCAGAGCACAGCACCAAGTTTTATATCCGAGAGAGGTCCTGCCTTTTTGACAATTCGTCAGTACTAATAAACCCAATACATATCAACATCCGAAGCAACATGTTTATAAGCACCGCTCATGGTAAAATCATGATCAAGAATCTCATGGAAGATGATCAAGAGAGAGGGAAAAACCTAAAAAGGATATTGATGCATGAATAATTCTAACCATGCATTAGGTCGCCTAGACGAAAATATGTTAAGGAAGAGTCCCAGAAGGCCGAAAGTTGTATTCAGCACAGAGCGTGGACCATCATAATCCACGGATCAGAACCACGGATCGTTGGAACTTCTAATCGGATGGATTGTCGAATAACGATCAACGATCTTAAGAAAACGTTATCATAAAAATGCATCCTGCACATTAAAATTGAAGCCAGCAATGGCTGTGCTAAGCGATAGGCGGAACATGCGAGGCTGAGTGATGGAGAAATGAGTACAGGTTAGAGCATAATTATAATTAGGCAATAAAATTGATTGTCGCTATATAAGCGAGGGAATAATAATAAACTAGGCAGACTGCTTCACACCAAGAAGACATCAACATTTTGATGACAATATAAATAACGTAAGGAACGCCATAGACCCACTCGGCCGCGTTTCATTTCTTACTGACCGTCCACACCATAAATATATTTGGCAAAAAAAATTGGGTCTACGAGTGTCCACACTACAAATTTATTTGCCAAACATTTCTGTGAGTGCCTGAGTGATCGCTCAAAATCGGGCAAAAATTGGGACATTATCATATCGATAATGGGCCGCATTTTACCAAAAACCCCAATTTTCTTATCTCCAACAAAAAAATGTTTTGGTTACGTATCCAAAACATGTTTTTGTTGGAGATAACTGAAACAAGCTGCATGCAACCGCCGCTCACTTGGATGCAAATGTCACTCATGGTAACCCACGTAGCTGCAAAATTTTGGAGTTACTTGTTGGGCTCCGCCATACATTATCCCCAAAAAATTTGTGGTGTGGACGGCCGGTTAAAAGGGAGATTATCGCAAGGAACGCCCGCCTTGCGAACGCTCCACCAAAGTGTTTTACTGAAAGCGTTTGTCCAATGAAAGCGCATCGGTCGCACATCAATCTGGTTCAATTGTAGGAAGACCAGAAATGATTAAAATGGATAATTATGAAAACAACCCCAAGTGGTAGCAGTGGCAACAGATGGCAGCAACTATCGGCAACACCTATCCAGCAGTCGGTTGCCGAGTGTTGAAGAACATTTCATGGACCCATTCGTGCCGTAATGCTCTTCGCTTCTTATTTTATTTTCCCTGCTTTCGTTCTTTTCAGTTCTTTCCTTCTCCTTCAGATTGCTTTCGGACATTTCTTGATTTGTTTGCATCGGATCCATCGTATTCGGCCAACAGTCTGGATTGCAATGAAAAAAGGGAAACCCGCTCCGACGGTAGATAAGAAAATGAGCAAAATGAGGTCGTCTCAGCACGTACTGAAACCGTTTGGCTCCGGATAACTGCGCCGGAACCGGAAATTGGAACAGAAGGGACACATTAAACAAACGGCCAACGCCAAACAAACAAGCAAACGGCGATTGAAGATTATTAGCTCCAACGAGGATTGAAGCTGTGGATGGCAAAGAAGTACAACAACAGCACCACAGAAGCGGAAAAGTTACAAAAGCACCATCCAACGTCTGGAATAAAAAATAACGGCGAACAATACACGCCTTGAGGACAAATTAAACCCAGCACTAAATGGCAAGCAACAGCAGATGATGAATAGCAGCAATGCTCTCCAGTGCTCCCTTTGATTACAAGACGGTACCGCGAGCGAGTATTACAGTCAAACGAGTTCTCCTTTTCCAAATAAATAAAAACTTGTTTATCAGGAGTCGGTGATCTGGTACTACATACGATAAATTGAACCTTTAGAGCGTTGCGACCCTCATCCTCTTTCCTCAGCTCCCGTTCTTTCTCGAGGATATATGCCAAGGATTTTCCTTTTAATTGAAAACAAATAGAATTCAGCAAGAAGCCACAAAAGGCATCAGAAAGGACAAATCATCCAATATGTAAGTGCGAAGAGTAGTGCGAAGACGAAACATTTATTTTCAACGAACGCAATGATGTGTAAAGGTATCGATGACTTTTTCTAGGATTTCTCTCGCTTTACTCGTCTCCTTGATACACAATCGGTCGTTTAGGAGATTGAGTGGCCACAGCAAAGTAAATTATCAAGGGAGAACTGTTTTCACCTACATGTGATATCGATGGCCCGCTTCACATGGTCTGCTGAAGTCACGCTTGACCAGGAGACCAAATGGAAAAGGAAGCAGAAACAGTGAGTTGCCTCCTGGAATTGGATAACATAACGTAAAATTGCTCCTGCGAATCGTGTTCGCGTTCGTTAAGAAGATTTATTTCTTGAAATGCCTCTTTCGCCGACTCTGTATGACCACCAGGATCTTTCTTTAACGCACGATTTGGACTCGGCAAACGAACAAAAAAACAGACCTCGAAAAAAACAAACCCCTCAACACTAGCTAGCTGCTAGGTGAAGTTGTGCTGCTACTTCCTGATAAGAATTTTAAACAGATCAGCAACCGATCGTGAAATGAATCATCAAACAAGCATCCGGAAAGTGCCGGGATCGGTCGTGGATGTTTAGAATGAAAATGGCTCCACTCCTACATTCTCAGCATTTTCTAGTATTTTTCTGAGTTTTGTTAGATTGTTCTACTCCCACTAGCAGATTGTAGACATTTTGTCAACGAATCCGAACTCGACGCATTCGATAGCCCCATACAGCACCAGATTCTGTTAGATTTGGAATTGGAAGGTTCTGGAAGCGGAACGATGAAGTAACGTTATGTCTGTCAACTGAAACAAATGAAATTGGATACTGTATTGTATTTGGAAGATGTTTCTACCTCCTTCATCAGTCATCGGAGTGAAACACAACCCAAAGCGTGGATGAAATCAATTTTGATCAATTTAGACACAACTAAAAGACATCACCTTTTGAGACACTGTGACTGCTTCGGTAGATCGATCATAACAAGACATTTTTCAGTTAATCTTCGCTAGTGGATCCAGTGACTGGACGCGGAATCCTGTGATTAAATTACATCCCTTTCCTGGAAGCTCACTTACTGCGAATAGCAAATAAAAGCTTTAATGTGGCTGACCAACGCAGTAGACATCAAATGGGCAAATTTTGTGCTGTTGTTAGGTCTCTTCTGTTCTTCAGGTCACGGCTTTGGATACTCTGTTTTCCATCTAGAAAGCTCTTTAAGATGAGCCTTTTTGAAATCTTCCAAGTGAACGATGAAAGCAAGTGAAGATGTCGTTTCTCGGAACCACATCAACCAAAATCTGACGAGCAGCACGGGCGCTTGACTGAATTTGTGATTTTTTTATAGTATGTGCCAAGCGTAACGGAAATTAATCCTCGGTTGTTGTTCCTGCCAAGGTCTAAGAAAAGTTGTTCTCCTTTATTATCTTGTCACCAAGGTTGTTATGACATGACAGCTAAGGATTATGGTTGTGGCAGCCAAGGTTATAGGTAGAACAGTCTTTAATAGCTTTCGTTTAATAATTGATTTAAGCAGGTTCATAAAACCTATGAAGTGGTTTTCAATATGATGCATCATCACCCAATGAATTCTTATTTATCGGTTGAATATGTCGAAGAAGCAATCTTGATTCGCCATTCGCCTGTACGATGGATTATAATTACTTTATTTAACTATTCATGCAACCTCCGAAAGCCATTATCTGCCATGGTTGACAGACCTGCTACATGCCTGCATGACATATTTACAGAGTCCACGAAGGATCATCAAGATAATTGAGAAGTAGTCAAATAAATAATGCAAATTCTAAATACAAAAAACGATTCTCGCAAGTTTCAGAGGCAGAGTAGTCAGGCTCATGTGCCGTTTCTCATAAATTGTTTTGTCAAATGTTTATTCTGTCTCTTGGTGTGTCGTAAGCTTATTATCTTCGATTAATGCATCAGTTTGTTATTGATACAAGAATACATTGAATAGGAATAGGAATAGGAAATAAATATAAGGGAACTTAAACTTTAAAGCAAATATAGAATCATTAAACCAGCTATAAAAGATACATTTCTGATGTTGGTTCGGATATAGCCGCTATTATTACATTACTCCTATTCTTGGGTGAGGATACTCAATCGAACATCATTCAAACATTATCTTATCTTCTATTTATATACAGTTAACTACGGATAGTAGTAATCAGCATAATAATTTTAAGCTTACGGCTCACCCGTCCTTTGGTATGTTAAAAAAGCATGCTAATCTACATCAATCATTTAATTATCACGATTGTGATATCAATAAAAAGCCGTAATAAAATACTATGTCACGCAAGCAATAAACCGTTGGCAGCTTCTCAGTACCGTGGCGCGGCACTCTGCAGCGAAATGTTTGTTTAAAAATGTATATCTATTATATCGTAGCAAACGGCCCGGTATCCCGCGACCTGATGGCAATCTACTGTTATTCAACTAATTTATTACAATTCTCACTAATAGCTTTTACCAACACAGAATGCTTTCCATTGCCATACGCACTGTCATAGCTCGAAACATGCGACATTCTTTTTTCCTCAATACTATTCTCCTGCTCGTTCCATCCAACAACCTACCCCCAAAGTGTCATTCGGTTATTCATTTACAGGATACAACAAATTTATCACCAGATCTCGCAAATTCGGTTTAAGTCATTCCGATGGATCCCCATTGAACGATGAATGTCTTCTGCCATGGTCAATAAACGCGCAACCACCGAGGAAATCATTCGCTTAATCAGTAATCTGAACCCAGGGACCTATTCTAGACTCACCACACATCGAATGGATCGTGCTACGTCCCATTTAACCAGCTCCATTTGTCGCTTACCAGCATAGCACGGTATGTCCGTATTGAATGTATACTCTGTCAAGTAGAGTAGCTGTACTGCGGAAATTCATGATGGTAGCGAGAAATAAAATATTTACCAAAGCCATTTTCCACACAAATAGAGAGCATCGGATGAAGGGTGTCGAACGAAAAGCGCCAAACGATAATCGGTAATGATCTTCAAGCTACCAAAGTATACCTGATGCCGTGCTGCGCAACGTATGTTGGCTTTTGCCGGCAGATAGGATGAGGACAGAATTAGCGAAACTTTGCTGTCAATTGGGGTGGCAGCATTTATTTAACTTCTGCCAATACACGATTCGGAAGGAACACATTTGCGAATGGTTCAATGGAGGTGGCGCACGAGAATGTCGAATTCGAAAAAAATCGCGATACCTTCTTCTATACTACATCTTTCTGTTATGCCACTCTGTATTTTCCGAGTTCAGTAAACGAAATTATCTCGATTAGCACAGAATCCTGAAAGTCTGAACATGAAATGGGCAGTGACACACAGAAATGAGAGGTGCTGATTTCGTTCAACGACAGAATGGCAGACGACGTGCTGCACACGGTAGTTTATATGGTTAAACATTCTAGCAACTTTGAAGACGAAATTTCATATCCATCCAAACACCCAGCTGGGATTTTTTCCATGCAATCGCTCCTTCCTGGATTCTGCCTACAGTTCACTTGAAAAGGAAATGCGCTTTTTTCAATTATATTAAATTTGGAAAAACTAATTATCAAAATGCAAACACCTTTTTGTGGTTTTGTGGTTTTTGAGGTCTATGTTGATGGCTTAGAAATATGCTCCATCCGTTTGGTTCAAATCTGTCCTTTACTCCGATAAAAAATTTGCAAATTTCTACTATTTAACTTCATCATAGCTGGCAAGAATCACGTGACGACAAACGATGTACTCGCCGTTTCTTATACTTTTTTATGTTTTATTCACTTCATTCGTGTTTCTTTGTGAAACCTTCTGTGTACTGCTCAACCAGCCAAAAGTAAATGTTCAATATTTACAATGAGCTAAATATAACGGTTAAAAATTTAGAGACATATTATAAATGCCACTCACTTACTTGCTTACTTACTTACTTATCAAGTATGACGACCGATTTTACCCTGCCACAGAAGGGTCTATGTAGGAAAATGGCATGACATTCATCATGCAGACTAAAATTTTACATTACAAGTTAGAAACGACACCTTTTGACCTATTTTTCTAATTCTCAGCCTCATTCTGCGATTGACGTAGGGTTCCCCGAACATTAATTTGCCCGAAACTGAAATTAAAGTCACTTTTTAACCAACGTTTCGCCTGAAGCTCATTGAACTACGAGCTCAAACTATGAACGAGACAAGCTCCTTGAAGAAGAATGCGAAAGAAAAATGCGTTCTTATCAACGCCGCCTAAAAGCCTACCCGATAAACAGACCACGGACAGAGTGCAAAGTGAAAAGTTTCCAACGTCCAAAACCACCGGAAAGCTGTCAAGAGCCGGTACAAACCACTAACCAAAACCGACCACATCGCCTAGATGGTTCCCAGTGGCAAACCTAACGCGTTCCTCTCATCTCCATTTCCATATCCGGAGTGCTGTGCAGCAGTGTTGGGATAATGAAATTTGTTTGGTCGTGCCATCACAAGAGCTCCACGGTTCTAGCCCGAGCAACTATACACATTTTGCGCCGGTTATTAGAGAGTACACACACACACACACACACTGGATCGGTGAAGCATGTCGGGATTTTATAACTTTGATGCCGACGATGGGACACTTTTAACCTCGAGGCGGTCAAGGCACTCAGTTATCACGGCAAACACATCCGCCAACAGACGACGATGTCGAGCCGGTGGTGATGACAGGAGGTTGGCAAATGAATATTTGTGCAGCCAATGCAGGAATATCCTTACGGGGTGAATTTTCCCCGAGTTCCACCACAATAGAAAAGTTTCAATCAAATTTTGACTTTCCTAAGGGTTTGTGTTTATTACACCACGAGCCTCATTTCCTCGTTACTGGCACACCAGCAGTTGGCCTTCATCTGCAATATCGGAGGGTTGAAATGGTTGAGCACGTCGTCAATTTTATAAAGTAAAAAGTCAAATTTTGTCTCTACTGAGACTACACCAGACCAGGAGCCTGGGCATACAAGCAACGCGTTAGGTTTGGGGAAAAAATGAGCGAACGTAAAAGTCGACAACTACGAACCTGTCGCACAGCCACGGTTACAGTTGGTCGTAATGGGAGCTAAAAGGCAGAGTAATAAAACAATTCAACGTTTATGTCTCCGTCCCAATTCACGCTAGACTGTACCACCTACGGAGACCCTGTTCTCATTCTCTGGGGTTCTGAAAGATGTATTTCTGTTTTTCTTTAACCTGTTTCGCAGAGAAAGTAAAGTTCGCTAACTCCACCAACACCAGCTGGAATGAAAGCGATAAAAATGGAGAAATAACCCTGATAAAAACCCCGTCAACCCAGCGTAAATCTATGTTTCACTTGCGCCAGGATGGAATGAAACATCCGGCGGAACTTGTACCAACACCACACTAGCCGCTCAGTAAGCAGACGGCGGTCTACCCCGGTAGAAATTTGTCACCAAGGTAAAGTGCGGCCAGCTGCAGCATGTTTCCCTTGTCGTCATGTCGTCGGCAACCGCCGACAAACGCAACACAGCATCCCCTTCCTCTAGTTTAGGTCCGGATGTTTATTGTGGCAGCCCACCCAAACAGAACACACGCTTCGGACGTAGCAGGTGCAATGGAAAGGAGTGCTTGCTGGTTGGCCTAGGGTCGGCAAGGTTTGCCGTGTTGCAGAAAGTGTCCTAGAACTCTCTGTAAACACGTCACTCCACTCAGTTCAGCTGGTTTGCTTTGATCCTCACCATACCGGATCCTGTGCTTCACTTCATCCTGGCATCCTGTGTTCTGGCGTCACAAATTTAGTTGACGTTCCGGAAGGTGAAACGACTCGCTGCAAGGCCTCCCCACACAGAAACCTACCTTGCACGGACCACAGATTGTGTGGCTCTGAGAAAAGTTTTCGTACTATTTCTGTGTACGTCAAAGCCACCGACAATTTAAACCTTTGCAGGAAGGAAGGTAATCGCTCTACGAGGAGCGTAAAACCCGTTTGGAGTTCCAGAAGAAGGCCATACCGACTACACGCGGTTCATGCAATTTTGACACGAGTTGCCAGAGGAGAAGTCACGTGAAAAAACGCTTTAATTTCAACCGAGGACGCCAAATGGCGTTCGTGGTAAGTGCACCATATACAGTTTTTAGTGGCCATTGCACCAATAATCGAATTGGGTACACAAGACCAGTAGGTTCAAATGACCGCAAACGAATTCCGAGACACAGACAGAAGACGGAGAGTCTCCGCGATTTATCATCTCTCCCTCGTTCATCTAAATTTCTTACATTCCTGATCAATAGTACTGGTGACCACATGGTGCTCCATGCAACTAACGGAAAGCCATCCTCGCAAAACCGGACAACCAGACGATAAAATTATCATGAGAATGTACCGGACCCGGAGCTCGGGCTTCTTTTCGCGGCTGGCCAAACGGCCAACTATGCTCTGCATAATGATTACGCGCGCCATTGGACGCCGTGATTTATGCAATCGTCCACCAACGCCGCCACCGGCAATCCGCCATCCTCAGTGACCGCTTTCTAGAGTTCGCGACGCTTCCAAGCACTGCAACGATATGCCGGATGTGGAGAGCATGGTGCCCATTCCATAAATATTTCAACAAATATGAGACCAATGACTCAAAGGTGCGACGAGCCCCCGGGGACATTAGCGGTCGAGGGAAAAAAGGTCCTGCAAAAAGTTAAGCTGACCGCATTATTGTGTGGAGGACACTCGAATCCACAGAGCCATTAGAAGTTAAGGGATCAAATCCAGGACTGTCTTTGTAGCCACAAACCACCAAACGATTCCGGATTTGCCATGGCAGTGGCGGTAGTGACGGATTACTCCACAAAACCCCAGGAGCAATCGACGGGAACCGGCCCGTTATCAAAGGGATTTACCTCCCTGACAAGTAGCTTAACACAAGCAACATGGAATACAATCGTGAGAATCATCCTCCAGTTTTGACAATCATCGCGCTTGTGATGTTTATGAAAACCGCATTCATATGCAGATTGGTCATGGGAAGTTTTTCTGTCTGTGGTTGATTTAACAAAACATACTCGAGATACACACACACAGCTATATACAACAGAATTCGAATGGTTTGCGACTCCCAAGGAACGATTATTGAAAAGAATATTTTTATGATTTTAAAATGGAATACCTTCCAGTTAGAAAGTGTGGGGCTTTCGGATGGCGTTATTAATTTCAGTCGAAATGTGTTTTACTTGAAGGTTGGAAGCAGAAAGAAGCCGCTTACAATTTATTTATATATTGCTGTGTAGAGTGGGCTATACAAACAATTGCACGGTCCGATACATACCGTTAGTGCTAATAAGCACGTAATTGATATTCGACGAGCGTGAAAACCAAGTCAAGCATGAATTTGCCGGCGAAAGAGACGAAGAACACTTATCATCAACGCCGTCGGCATATTCGAAACTCTCGTTCCACTTGCCATCATTATCATCAACGTCATCAACAAGCGGCAGCGGCTACATAAATGAAATCGCTTAACTCGGGATTATTTGTATCGCAAATCATATTCCGATTTTCCTGTTCTTTCTCCTCAATTTCAGTGATGCGTTTTACTCAATCGTTGCTGAAAATTCAAATTAAAGGCCAACTTTTTTTTCTGTCGCATTAAAGGCAGAGACAACTGCGTTCCTTCCAGAAAAATGAATTACGTCAGATAAATAAGGTACATCATTGAGTGGAATAAAATACGCTCCAGCAAGCACTTTTCAAAAGGAACTGATATGATGCCCAATTGAAGAACACCGCAGCCGTAATTCTACTACAAACAATGAGTTTGTACAAAGTAAATACGGGCGATGAATTTATTGAATCATTCGGTACACCAACATATTAAATCAAATATCGAGGAGAAAAACTAAAGCTTCGTTTTATGGACCTTAGGTTGGGTAACTCAAGCAAGATATCGTGAAATCCCATAACACTAATGTTACGGCTACAGTAAAATAATATTTACTGGAAATAAAGTAAAAATATCCGACTGTGTCGCGCTCGATCGATCCATCGCTAGTCTTTGCTGACCAACGCCTTTACAGCAAACTTGAGACTTCGAGGCCTTTTGCTTTGTTTGCAGAAAACTGTCAAACAAAGTTAGAGGAGGGTCATGGCCCTTGTCTCTGCTTACAAAGGATGCTCATATTGTACTGGTGATACCGGTTAGCCCGAAACGCCGCAACGGAAACGATACCCCAGCAGATAACTGGAATAGTTGTTTTGTCAGGAGACTATGCTTCCGATGGACTACAAACTATACTACATCTGAAAGCCATGTAGCTTTCCCATGTAGCAAAGGGGGAAACCTTTTGCACTTTGAAAGTTTTCTGATAGAAAATTCGATTAAAAACCAATCAAAAACAGTTTAGTCCCCACCAAATAAATATATCGCTTATCGGATCCGCTTTACGTTCCGTTACGATTGGTTCCATTCGCTTCAGTCCGTCTGAGTGGACGGAGGAACCACTAGAACAGCAGATATCCAATCTAAACTAATCTGATTTATTCACTAACGGACAGTATTGGTTATAAAACTACCTCCAACTGTTTACTTCAGCAGCGCAGACGATTGATTTGCAGTCAATTTATCGATTTATTCCGAGTGTCGAGACTGACGATATAACTTCATTCATCATCCTTCACCAATACACAAAATGGCATTCCTACAGAGCCCTCTCTCTCTGTTCTTCAAATACTACAATCTAGATGGAAAACTAACCAATTTGTCACCACAGACTATTTTTCGTTTACAGCAAGAACACCCAACACTTTCCCTTCGATCCACTTGCCGAACTGCTGATGTACCGTGATGATACGAACACCTTGGAAAACTCGAAAACGACAACGAATATTGTGATGGCTAAAGAGGACCATAGAGGTCATGGCTACTGCAGCACGAGCGCCGGATACAGTTTGTCGTCTTTCCAAAGAATCGGAACTGTCTCCTGGTTCCTTGGAGTATAGTGAACCTGTTCAGTCAACAGTCGTCCAAGGACTACCGGTGGTTGCTGGTTCCAGGGATCGCTCTCCCAGTACATTATTCTCTCTCGGAGCTTACGGCTCAAGGACGCAAGCGCCATCCGACGCTAGACGAAGCCGTTCGGCGTGTTGGATGTCCTTGTCACGGCGTCCCAAATGGTGCCGCATTACAACCTCCTCCTGGAGGGGCATTTGTTTATAAGCATCCCGGTCCCGAACCGATCGCGATGCCAATGAGGGGAAGTAAGCTATGGCCGCCAACTTCCGAAGTCACACGTGCCCAGCTGAAGATAGTGTACTGACCGGCCCCAAGCAGGGAGCATGGCGATGTTTATGTGTGAGAGCAACCAAAATAACCATCCAACCCACTTCAAACCGTCTGGGGTCTGGTTTGAGCAATGGATGTGTATATCTTTGTTCGATATCATCGAATACATCGAAAAAACTCGTGACATATCGAGGTCGGGGTTTGTGATGACGGTCCGGACATATTGATTTTCTGTGCTCTCGTGTTCCTACTACTGTGCACCCTTACTTTTTGCTACGCTAGCCTGTAAAGTGTATAGGGTCTGAATGAACGAGACAAACGAGATTGTAAGTCATGAATTGAAGCCAGGAATGGAATGGACAAAAAAGATTATATCCTACGCTATTGGTGGCGGGGCTACAAAAAACTTTATCTGCGGTTCGTGTAACAAAATTCGAGTTTAAGATAACGAATAACAGATGTGCCATTTTCGTCCACGTGCTCCGTTAGTCCAGCCTATCATCATTAGTCTGTAGAATGGTCCAGAATCCGTGTCCAAGATTTGTGTATTCGCCTGGCGTGATGTATTCCCTTAGGAAAAGTATTTCGGATATCTTTAATGAAAACCACTTTAGACGATAAAACAGTTGGAAAAATCGTTACAATCTTCTTGGTACAACATGCATCTCTTGGTTGATAATGGCTCCCAGCGCGATTCTACGAAGTTCGAACGACACACGATGCAACATGAAATCAAATAACATCAGAATCGATACTACATAAATGGTGATTGTCGTTAATATCTAAGAATAAGTCTAGTATATAAAATTGAATAAAACTATCATAGCCAATAGGCTGGAAGTCTTTGAAGAATCATTGATGTGATTTCTCGGCGATAGTTTCCACAGCCTGCTTGATGCGCTGAATGTCTCGAGCGTAGGTTCTGCAGCATCCACCTATAAACCGCGCACCAAGCTCAACCCACTGGGGTACATAGTGCTCTAGAGGAACACAGTCTTCCTTACCCTGCCATCTGTAACGGTGCAACCATTAGTAAAGCAATCACATCACCCGTTCTTCAGTTGCGATCACGAACATACCCCTCTTCAACGGTATAGATTTCGCCCGAGTTTGGATAGACAATGAGGGGAATGCGAACCTCGGGTGCCTTCTGCTCGTTTACACTCTTAAACAGTGGCGTTACGATCTGTGGATGTACACAGTTGACACCTAGCGCCAGCAAAGTCTTGTTACGCCTTGCACGTGCCCTAGCCCAGAGTGAGTTCACTGTCTCGCTGAAGAGCTCACCATTGGCCAGGTGTAGATTGTCCTTGCATTGGAACGAGATCCAGAATCGCACGCTAGGATACTCTTCACACATCATATCAAACAGTGCTGCAGCTTCCATCTGCACAATAATGAAGCAGATAGATTAAACTGATTGCTCTCGTTTGTGCCTAGAGCTTTACTGTAATCGTGTCATTTTACCTTGCACGGAATCGTCTCAATCCCGAGCACATCGACGCCTGCCTCGACACAGGCATCGATTCTGGGTCGATGCCACTTTTGGATCGTATCTGGCGATACCGTGGTCGCATAGCTACCCGTATACTCCGATCCATCGTGTAGATGTGCTCCATACGGTCCTATCGAAGCCACCAGCAATGGTGTGGTGCGTGGTTGATTGGTGCTCACTCGTGAAGCCAGAAATCGAGTCCGGGCCATCTGCGCTACACGTACCGTCGACTTGATCAGGTTCAAACTGGCGTCTTCGTTGAGATGTAGATGCTCGCCATATCCTTCGATACTGGCCTGGTACGTATTGGTCATGATCGCTTCAGCACCTGCCTCCAGAAAGTCCAGATGCGTCCGAAACACAGCGTTTGGATTGGTAGCGTTGAACCGAGCACTCCACAGTGGATCTCCATCAATACTCTTTCCAACGTGCACCGAGAGCTGTGTGGCAAAGCCACCATCCAGAACTGTCACAGCGCTCATATTGTCTGGAGTTCGTTGATCACCACCGCACTGCTGCACATCCACAATTTAACTGCGGGCGAAATCAAATGAAGCCAGCTCTAAATACTTTACTTTTCCACGGTTATCAATCTGGTGAAGCTTTCTTTTACGGACATTCTCACGGCTAAGAGCATGGTGATAATGGGAGGAAAAGAGACACCCTATAAAGAATATTCAAAAGCAGTCAGGGTCAATAGCGAACCGGATCCAACCGACCGTAATGGTAGAACTTGAGGAAAAGTTCTATAATCACGCAGACAAATGAAACAATCTGAGAAGTTCACATGCAAGGCAACTAAGTAAGAGCAAAGTCCCAGAACAGCTGATAGGGACCCCAGCGAACACGTTGTTGGGTGATTCTAGCTATTCAGCTGTTGAGCAGCTGTCTGCTTGGTATCAGTTATTACAGCATAGCTAACGCAGCTGATCCTGAACCGTTACCGATAATAAAGGCCCTGTGGGTTCATGGAACGCAGAAGTAACTGGCACAATGCTCTTTCGCTTGGATGCAACAATCTCCTTTTGCAAAAAGGCACAAAGGTGACGGAACCTCTCAGAGATTAGAAGCCGGAATCAGTACAGAAGAAACAGTACAGATTTTTTTTTATTTCCAATGTATTAATAGTGGAGCCGATCTAGATTCTGAAGAAGCAAGTTAACACCCTTAGTGTTTCGCTTCCAATACTAAAATCCCGAAAAACTAAATAGGGTTCAACATTCTAGTTTCGCTTGTAAAAGCCTTGTAATAACTAGTTTTTATTAACTTAAGTTCTTCAAAACATGAATATAAATTTTACCAAATGGCATAAACTATGAACTCTATTTCTATTTCCAAAAAATCACTTACTCACATCTCATAACAACGTTAAATTTTTTTCTTCAAGTTGGTTCTTGCTCTAAAATGCTCTTAAAATCAATTATAACCGAGCTACAAACTATTACAAGCTAGAGGGCACCTTCTGCTTCATATATACAACACGCAATCCAGATTTAGGACAGCTGTTTTCGTTTCACTCGAAACGGGAACCCATCTCGTGCATGATCAAGGTTGAGCACATTGCCATCAGCAGCCCTCGACGACATAAACATGCTGGCCAGAACAAATGTTAAACTGATGACATAATTGATCCCGGGGAAGCTGATGCCGCTGTTGTTCAATCAATCTGTTAGGGACTGATAAGAAGCTCATAACAATAGAACACAACAAAAACAGCTGCTTCGACGATAAACAACAAATCGCGATGGGTGAACCTTGAGAACCGCATCAAACCAGTAAAGCAATTCGGGTAAAATACGCTGACAACAAATGAAACCCAACCTCACGATAACAGCAGAACTGATAAGGACGCGTAGATATAACGGTTGACGGTTGGTGGTTCGCACCGATCAATTGTTATCATTGCCTTAAATTCCTTTTCCGTCCCTTTGTTTAGCTGTGACGATCCAAGACAGCAGTCGTGTGGCTTGGATGCTGATAACGACGGCATAATGTAATCATGGACTGGAGCAACTGGTTTCACTGATTTCGAACAAAACACGCCCAAAAAAATGCCGCACTTGATAGCATTTCTTATCGCATAAAACTATATGAGTGTAGATGTACAGCTGCACGCATATCCATCCAAACGTTACAATGTAGGTCAAGGGTTTTAACTTTATACGACACCGAGCTGATTATCTTTGCCAATAGTTAGCTTGAGCCAACGATTCAACGAACTAACTATTGAGTTATTCTCTCACCTGAATTATTGAAAATTATTATCAGCTGTTTCAGATACACAACAGGTAAATAGTAAGAACTGATTTCGCTTCTGATTTCTTTCTAAACTATGCACAAAAGTAAACACACATTTCGACGCCCAAAATGGCGAACAGATAGACGATTGCGCGGCGTAGTTCACTTGTCTTGCGTTGTCTTGCGATCAGAAAGGTTACGAGACGAATGGCGGCTTACCGAAAAACAGTCACCCAACGCTGCACCGTCGATCAGTTACGATGACGCTGCTACGATACGGGGCCAAAGGCGACACTATACCCCCCGTGTGTCTCGATCACGTTGCCTACACTCACTCCCATGGGAGATCACCATACACGCGCGCGCTCGCGTAGTCATCGCAATCACACCCACACCGCAAGCAAGCGACGCGGTTTGCGCCATCATCGAGACGACCAAAACATCACCTTCAACAACAGAGGTTGCTAGGTCCGCTAAACCGAAGGGCATGAGATTGGATGTAAACAACACACTGGGCTTGGTGCGAGAAGCTACTTTGTGTTGTCCGTCCATCCATCCATCCATCCATAACCTACCTTATCGCCCTCGCACTAATCCCTACCTTCATCCACTAGTACACAGCAGCAACAGGCCGTCTCATAAACCGCGAACGGAATACAATCGTTGACACAAAGGCATACCCGGGGGGCGGCACTCGAAGCACAACACGCTCATCAACAATATAAACAGCTGGGGGTGTCGATGAACCGGCCCACCGAATACTTTTTTCTACGAGCTACAAAGCGTCTCCATCGCCATGTGTTGGTGATAGGTTTGACCACTAACCGTTGAGCCAGTGAAAGTAGTAGTCTTTGCGTCGTATCGTTTGTTTGGTGTGTTATCGCTCTGCTATGTATAGAGAAAGCATTTTGTAACAGTATTAATATTGTAGCCGCATCGGTGTGCATATGATTGACGTGTAGGTAGGAAGAAAAGTGACATTGAATATGTCGGTATTCGGTAAAAAAAAAATTATTACTTACATTATAGATGATGGTACCATTACCACGCGAACTACACGCAATCGTCAATTGCACATCATAAAGAAATTTATAAACAACAGAGTTCAAAACAAAAGTCTACCTAAATTGTAAAAATAGAAAAGCAAGGTATTCAAAAAATGATCTGATTTCTCGGAATTGAATGGAGCCAACAATTCAACAAAAATCAATTTTGTGCATTTTAAATTACAACCAAATATCCAACCAAGTAGTCGAAGTAAATAATTGAGATATGTTTTCAGTTTTTTCCCGAGCGCAATATTCAAGTTACACCACAGTTCAAGTTACACGTATATATTATATATATATATACGCAGAATATATATACACGCAGTAAATTGTTCATAGCAAAAATCGCAAACCATCGAGTTCTTCGTTGAATTACCTGATATCTGTTTGACATGTCCATGACTGCGTCCCTCATGAACAATCGTTCAATCAAATTCCAACAGTTCCATACATACACAAATAATGGAATTAGGTGCAATCAAATCAATGTGGACAATTAACGATAAAATTCCATTTGCTGCGAGTGCAGTAACAGTATGTGGTTGGCATATTATCAGATAACCATACCCTGTAACATGCCTTTATGAAAATTGACTTCTTTGTTGCCATCATGCTCACGCTAGTGATTGACAATATTCTTTATCGCTCATGACGTTAAGATAACGATTTACAATTAAATACATTGTAGCAAACACAAACCGGTGTGCAATGAACTTTCGGTCGAATTCGAAAAAATGTTGTGGCACCACATGTTGCATGTTTTCATGACATTTGATTAGCTCATGTAAAACTTTATCTTCTTAAAGCAAAAAAGGACTTTCAAATTGGTATAGGGTTGTGCAATTCGAGGACTTTTATTCTCTTAAAAGACCACGTGCACAATTTTGACGGACTCTACTTATTCGTAGGTGAACGAACATTACTGCTTCAGAACATTCGTGTGGTACTGTGTTATCAAATTAATAGCAACATGCGCACATTGCTAATATATTTATTCTGGGACTTCCGCATTATGCTTTATTCAGTGAAATAAAACATGATAGAGAATGGTAAAACATCACTGATAACAACGTGCCAGCAGCTCAAGAATACAAATCGCTTCAGTTCCGAAAAACCGAAAGATTCGTGAACATGTCTGCTCACGATTGGTGTTGTTTGATCATAGTTATGTTATTAGTTTGTGAACATTCTTGCGAATTAGAAACGGATTCAAATAAGCCCTGGGCACATGGTTTTACTTTTGAGCTATTGCAGAACCAACTTAGTGAAGTGCGCGGAAGGTTAGTTTCAAAGTAGTCCCATCGGTATTCTCACTAATGGCCACAGTTTTTTAACGATTTCAGCATATCGCAACTAGCAGATAATGTTAGCAAACAATCTCAAACAGTGGCTTTGAGAAAAGAAATAGAATTGCTGGCAGAACGACTCAAGACCATTGAACAGAGTATGCAAAGAGACAGGACCACCCTAGCCAATCAGAATGCTGATAAGCAAAGCAAACTGGAATCTCTTCAGAACATATTCACGAACCGGCTAGACGGTATGGAACCAAAATTAAATGAAAAAATGACTAGCGTCCTACAGAGTATCGACAATTACAAAGACCACCTGAAAACTCTGGAAGCAAGTGTTAGTAAGGTGGTTTTAGCAAATGAACAGCTGGATAAGAGAGTTCAAGGTAGAGCTACAAAACACTTTCTGTTGCGAGATGGCATGGATCAAATTGGTCTTATTTTCAATCTTATGTTTTGCTAAACTAATAGCATTTCAGCAGAATACCGATCAGCAAATGAAACATCTGATACAAATACTGGAACGTACAGCGTACAACAATCCTATCGAAACAACAACCAATATCTACCAAAAAGGTAAGCAGTGCTGGAAATATTAGTAATTATCAGTGAAACCAATTGAATCAACCGCATTCTCTGCAATAGTGTACAACTCCTGTGATGACGTTCCGTCCTCTGGCCTGTGGAAAATTCGTTATGGAACCCAAATTACTTCGACAACATGCTTTAAGTTTATTTAAACGACATTAATGAATAATATGAATTAATCAAATAACATATTAGACTACGAGTAAACAATAAATATAATGCTGAAAAAAACAAAAACAGTTGACTAAACAGGTGATTCCTTTTTTACTGAGTTACGAGTGTTAAAATTTAAAACAGAATCTATGCAGCAGTTTTGAAATAATGATAGCCACCAGCCTAGAAATCGAATTATTTTTAAACCACTGTTATGTTTTGAGATTCAGTGATTCCTAAGTATCAATGGACAATTTCTTGTCTTCGCTTTTATTAGATTTATGCTGTATAAGTCCGTCTTCAAATAAAATACAATCCGCTGGATATCAAAGATATCGCTTGAACTTTACCGCTTGCCGATTTTTCATCACGACTAAACAGTCACTTTATGCTGCAAGTTCATAGCACCAGATCACTATGCATAACTGAGATCTAGATCCTGTCCGAAAATAAAGAACGGCTCTTATCCGCGAACGAGAGGAGGGCCCTTCTGAGAATATTTGGTCTTGCACGTGAAAGACGGTCGAGATCGTGGATTACAACGGAAACGCTAAACAACTCTCTTGGAGCAACTGAAAACTGTTAGTCATTTGAAGCGCGTGATAAGCAGGTAAGTAACACGTTGATAACTTACTTTTGAGTGACCATGAATGCGTTATCAGCAATCCTTTTTATCACAAATCAACCGATAATGAGCTAAATTATGTACCGGTGAATGTCGTAATTGTCATCGCACCGTAATGGTCTTTTATGGCACTCGATTATACCATTTAGTGATATTAGGGTGATGTTAACGGCGTGTTTTTGCAAACATTTCGGATTGATAACCACTGTTACTTCTATTCTGGCAAACCATTCATATAGAGGATTTATAAGAGTTTTTATTAAAGATTCGTGTTCGGGCTTTGTGCTACCCATCGAGAAGGATATGTACAATTACAAAAACGGGAGCAAGAAGGCAATGCAGGTAAAGGGAACTGGTTACTTGCAAATTGGTTCAATCCAAAAATTGTGTTATTATGTGTGCGCGGGAATCGGTGCGTGTGGGGAGCTCGTTCGTAAGTGTCCCTTATAGTTGCCTGGTATCGATTATCAGTGGAAATGGTTGCCCAATAAAACAACCAACAGATCAGCTAATACAGCGATAAATCTTATCAGTTGCTTATGATTTGATCGTACAGTTGCGTGGCGCAATGATAGCTTTTATCGCCTCATTCTTTTAAACACACTGATCTTTTTTTTCTTAATGCTACTAATTTGACGGAATGGGTTCCCACGTTAACCACATCCTTTCGTCAAGCTGTCTTGTTGTGTCGATTTACGACATTTCTTATGTACCAAAATGTTCAAATTTTCGCTCAAAAATCATTCAACCACTTGTTCCCAATGAGAGATACAACACCCCGTGCGTCGAGCACGTGTACTAAGCTTTGGCACCATCTCCAACTGTAGCCACAAATCCACTCAAACACCCACCAATACGATACAACATTCCCAAAAGGTCCCTCAAGTTGAAATCTTTTAACTTCCTGTGCTGCTCAGCCAATACCGCCAATAAGCATAAGCTCGTCCGTTTTCCGTGTCTTTATGTGTCCAATTAGATTCTTCGTTCCAAAATTACCCTATCTAGTTGTAGTATCTGATTCCTTCATTTGTCATTGATGCATGTCCAATTTACTTTTTATGTTGAGCAAATGTTTCATTCCAATGCAAAGAAAAAAGGGAATCTTTATTTTGTCATTCCCAGCGATTCTGTGTAGAGCTCGTAAAAAGACATCAAATTAGCTAAAAGAGAATTAAAAAATTGTTCACATAAGAACTTTATCCGCTCTTCCAATTAAAAAAAACCTTACGTCTTTGAAAAGATTGTCTATACTACTTCCCGATCGAGCCATCTAACTAAAGATGAAAGGGCGGCACACAGTGAGAAATCTATTAAACGCTATATTAATGCCAGGGATCATTGTTTTTGCACAGTATCTCGGTTGCGTCTGTTGATAGCAGCCACAATAATGCAGAAAAACTTCACTTACTACATACTATTATAACTTGTAATTCAGATTTACTGACCAAGGGACGAACTCACAACAACAAAAGTGACGACCTAGTGGCAACACAAAACACAAAGGTTTGCTATCGCCTTCTTCTTTGGATGAATGAGATAAACTTAAATGGAAATAAAAATTACTCAGAATATAAGCTGCACTGATAGGGGGACACTATTGTCCACTAGTGTCAATCACACAGTGTAACAGGGCTATGCACGAGATCTGTGTTAACAAATAAATCAAAAGCAAAAGTTATCAAGCTGCCCTATCGCTGCCCTCTCTCTTTCTCCCACGGAGGCAAAATAATTGAACAAACTAACGTTAAGCAGTGTTGCAGGACTTCAATCACTCGACGAGCCAACCTCGTATCGACCGTTTTTCAGCACGATCACCAGCACCGTTATGTTGTCGACGGAACCACGATTATACGATTGCAACGCAATGCTCTTCGCGCCAAAGTGTGGCTCGTCGAGCCGTTCACGTACGAATGCAACCGCTTCCTCATTTGTAAACGTATCCCAGAGTCCATCCGATGCCAGGATCAAAAATTGCGGCCTAGAAAGAAAGGAGAAGGAAAGACAGACTCGTAAGGAGCATTGAAAGCATCAAGCTGATGTTTACATTTACCTATGATCGACCAGATCGAACGAAAGGACGTCCGGATCGGCGATAACCAACTTCTTCTCCTTCAGCGGATAGTCCCCAAGTGCACGAGAGGTCGCCAAAATGCCGGCTACACGCCACACGCCCTTGAACGCGATAAAACCACCGGCGTCGGCGATTCGTTTCTGTTCGCGTACCTGCTGCGGTTTGTGGTCGAACGAGAGTGGTATCGCGTTACCCTTATGATCGCACATAACACCACGCGAATCGCCGACATTCGCTACGATCAGCTTGCTACGATGAATTACCGCGATTAGGGCAGTCGTTCCGGCAAAGTCCGCCTGGTAAAGATTGCAAGGGATGAGAGAATTAAAGACAAACTTAAAAAATTGGCAATAAAATGAAAACCGTATTCCTTTACGTTGGCATAGGAGGAAGCATACAGCTGGCTACAAGCAACCCCGATTGGAAGGTCACGATAAGGATTGCCCGTGACGTCTTCGTTTCGCAGGCAAATGTAATTCGCGGCACGGCGATTGCTGTTCAGTTTGGTGTGACCTTCGCCACAGTGATCATGCCTGATCAAAGTGTTTTCCAGTGCAACTGCGCCACGTTATTTTTTCTACTATTTGCAATTTCATGGAGCGCAAGTGTTCCTATTCAAGGCGTCATCCACGATGCTTTAAGAAACGGTCCGATGCATCAAGGATACTTTAGTGGTTTCTCATTATAGTCGCCTTTTTTTATTTTATTATTGGGTGCAGAGGTGAATGGCCCGCAGACGGCCGTGACACCTGGAGGGAACGTACTTATAACAAACATAAATAAAAAGAAACAAGAAAAATATACAAACAAAATCCTATGCTAAACCGGAACTTAACGCTATGACATGGCATACAACAGTAATAGATCCGACTTCACCCTGTGAGAAGGTAAGTTAAAGTCGAGGTCCGGATAAAAGGTGTTAAAATTGCGCATAGCTGTCAGAAGAGGTTCATTGTGGCTATACAGCTGTCTACGGGTTTCTAAAGCTAGGAAATTGCCCTGCCTAGTTCCGCGTGATGGTACAATCATTTTTAGCATTGTTAATAAATCCGGCGCGTCAAGTTCATTGCAAAAAACTTTAAAGATAAACATACACTGAGCAATTTTGCGTCTGAATTCTAACGATTGTAGTCCGAGCAATAAACATCTAGTACGATAATCCAATCTAGGCAGTCTGTTCATAGGAGTAAAACGTATAGCTAGTCTGGTGAAACGTCTCTGTACTGATTCTAACTTTTTAATGTATGTGTCCACGTAGGGACACCAGAGGACAGAACCAAACTCAAGAGACGAACGCACAAAACTAATGTATAGGGTCTTAAGGCAGAAAGGGTCTCGGAACTCGCGAGCCTGCCGATAAATAAAACCTAGCGATTTGTATGCTTTTGCAACTGTGGAGTCGATATGCCGGTCAAATTTGAGTTTGTGGTCAAGAATCACTCCTAAATCACATATTTCGCTTACGCGCCTTATCTCCTTGTTATGTAGCTTATACTTATGGTGAATCGGAGCCGTGTTCCTATGGAACGTAATAACCGCACATTTAGATACGGCAACAGACATTTTGTTGACATCACACCACAGACTAAAATTGTCAAGTAGTAGTTGCAATGAGTCGCATGATGGCGTTGAGTCAATAACTCTGAAGATTTTCATGTCGTCCGCATATAATAAGCAAGAAGTCTCGGGAACTACACAGACGACGTCATTAATAAAAATAGAAAACAGTAAGGGACCAAGATTGCTACCCTGAGGGACGCCAGAAACGCTGATGAAGGATTTGGATTCGAACCCTTCTAATCGCACGCTATATTTTCTGTTGACAAGGTATGAGTAAAACCAATCAACCAGGTCGGAGGAGAGACCAAGTCTTGCCAGTTTGGCCAGGAGCAGTATATGATTAACACGATCAAAGGCTGATTGAAGGTCGGTATATATCGCGTCAATTTGCTTTCCGGCAAGGAAGGCGCTGTGGCAGGTTGACGTAAATTCCATGAGACTGGTGTCCACCGAACGACCAGGGTAGAAACCGTGTTGACGCCGAGAGATATAGGATTTGCAGCGGTGGAAGAGAGCATCACGTACAATCACTTCCAGCACTTTGGCGCAAGCGCAAAGGGATGTTATTCCACGGTAGTTATCCACCTTACATTTCTCGCCCTTTTTATGAACCGGGAACATCCATGAACTCTTCCAGACGGAAGGAAAGGTATTGCAGCTAAACGAGAGCTCGAAGAGTCGAGATAGAGGCACTGCTAGACATAGGTTGCATTTCTTCAGAACATTGGCAGGTATACCATCAGGTCCGGGATTATCGGAAGGCTTGAGTGCTGCTATGGCCCTAAGTACAGCATTGTATGATGTGTCGATATCTGAGGCACCCAAGAAGAATGCGTCGGCAGGTACGTTAGCGAGAGCTGAGACGACAGTTTGTGGGTCAATTTCTGCCGTGGAGCCAAAAAGACCAGAGAACTTCTCAGCGAAGAATTCACAAGCCTGCACCGTGGTACCTGCTAGCTGTCCGGCATACTCCAGTGTAGTCGGCAAGCGACAGGACTTCCTTTTTGAATTAACGTAACTCCAAAACTTGCGGGGATTCTTCTTAAATCCATGTTGCACACCACGTAGGTAGCGTTGTTGAAGAAACCTGTTTGTTCGACGGTACACTTTGTGGGCAGCGTGAAGGCGAAGCTTCGAACGATGTGATCTTTTGCGCCGATGAAAACGCAAGCAGGATAGATTAACGGCTTTAAGGCGACGTAGACGTGCGTTGGACCAGGGAGGCCCACTGCGCGTGATACGTCGCGGGCAGCAGCTGGACAGCAAGTTGACCATGACATCATTGAAGGCGTAGACGGCAGAGTCGACATGATTGTGCTCATAAAGAAATGACCAATCTGTACCAGCAAGCAGACGACCGAGCAGATCGTAGTTGAGGAGTTTGAAGTTCAGTGTGCAGTTCGTAGGAGCCTGACGAGGAACCCGATTATCATCCAGGACAACGGGTACATTGAGCTCGGCTTCAATCGCTGGATGGTAAGCGTCCTCTGGTACCAACGGGAACGGGGACCGTTGTATATTAGCGACATTATCAAGGAGTGGCGTACTGACTAAGATTAGATCAAGCATTACTCTGTGGCTATTCAAGCAATTGTTGATCTGAGTTAATCCAGAGAAGTGCATTTGATCCAATAGTAGGTTACAACCCTGAGTTATGCGTGAGTATTGAGTATCAATGACCGGGAATGCGCTGGGGGTTGAAGTATTGACGGCCCAGGACAGAGAGGAGTAGTTAAAGTCGCCAAAAATTAGGCAATTTGCTCTCTCGCTCATTGTATCGATCGTGGCGCACAGAGTTTCCAGTATCTCAGTTCTGTTGTTCAAATCCGGGGGCAGGTAGACGGCACCAACCATGATTGTCTGA
This sequence comes from Anopheles darlingi, assembly GCF_943734745.1. Classification (NCBI taxonomy): domain Eukaryota; kingdom Metazoa; phylum Arthropoda; class Insecta; order Diptera; family Culicidae; genus Anopheles; species Anopheles darlingi. The sequence goes on from NC_064874.1 coordinate 57,987,734, forward strand.
GTCGATAGATAAACCTTAACCCATACTTGCTCAATAGTCCCGTTCGAGGGGCACGCAACAGATTGTAGATGTGATGAGACCGCGATTAGTACACCTCCACCACGTTTTTTGGCACTGTTCAAGCTGCATCTATCATAGCGATAAATTAAATAGTCTGGATTCATAAGCTGAGGAGATGGGATCGAGTCGTCAAGCCAAGTTTCCGTAAGTACGATAACATCGTGATGGCATGACATGGAACTTGTAAAGATATCGTGGCACTTTGTGCGCAAGCCTCTAACGTTTTGATAATAAACGGAGATTAAGTTTGTACGTAAACCGCGAACGTTCGGGTAGTAATCCTGTTGTCGAGTCGTGAGTTTGTTGAAATAGTGCGTAGTGTTGTTGTTTCCAGTAACGATACCGGTGTCGTGTTGTCGTATTGTGTGTTTGTTGAAATAGTGCGTAGTGTTGTTGTTGTTGTTGTTGTTGATATTGTTATTACTATTGGAACTCCGGTCACTGCCGAAAAAATCGATCAAGTGTGGCTTGGTGGGATTTAATAATCGGGTTATTGCGGTTGTTGCCACGATTATAGGTGAAGTGTTGTGGCGCATCGACAAGAGTAGAGTTAGCATTTTCTCCGTTGTTTCCGAGAGATCCGTCAGGCGTTGGGTAGGCTGCATCTGCCACGTGGGAACGAGCCACCGGGGAACGTATTGGTGAGGATGGATGCGTAGGCGCACGATCAATTTTAATAAACTCACGCACACCCAAACCAACCGGCCAGGTGCTGGCAGTGAGCGCTTTCTCGCGGCAGGCCTCAGGAATTCTCACGTATTCCTTTACGTTGGCATAGGAGGAAGCATACAGCTGGCTACAAGCAACCCCGATTGGAAGGTCACGATAAGGATTGCCCGTGACGTCTTCGTTTCGCAGGCAAATGTAATTCGCGGCACGGCGATTGCTGTTCAGTTTGGTGTGACCTTCGCCACAGTGATCATGCCTGATCAAAGTGTTTTCCAGTGCAACTGCGCCACGTTATTTTTTCTACTATTTGCAATTTCATGGAGCGCAAGTGTTCCTATTCAAGGCGTCATCCACGATGCTTTAAGAAACGGTCCGATGCATCAAGGATACTTTAGTGGTTTCGGGTTCGAATTAATCTTGAGTCGTTTGAGCGTGATTGATCAAAGGTTTGTGTTATTCCAATAGATAAGTAGCACATCAATCATAAGGAAGCACTAACCCCACCGATATGTTTGCAGTATTATGCAGCTACGAACCGATGTTCGCACACTACAAGAACGAGACCAACGTATAGCGGATAATATTACTCGACTAGAACAACGGCTAGACAATGTTGAGACCCGTTTAGACGAGACCAATGCAATCGGTTTACAGATAATCGATCAGCAAAACCGTATCAACTCTCTGTCAGCCGACCTGTTGGCCATATCTAATCGACAGGACCAGGCAGAATCTGCCATTGGTTCCTTTGGCCAGAGACACCACGGACGACCTCATCACGTTCATCACGGTCGTCGCGGTCATAACGGTTGATAATGATCACGCAATGAGTGAAGGTAGAAAATAAATGATATCCAAGTGCTTAAAAATAAATATTTTTTGTGTTTGTCGACCCCCATAAAATTTTCAATGTTTTAGCATCATGGTAGCTCACGCAGCACGTTCCTAACTTACCAATTTCCGGGCTGCTTCGACGAGATCATGATCGGCCGCCAGTACCTCGTCGGTGATGATTTTACCGAAATTTATACTCCCATTCTGCACGTAACATCGAGCTTCGTAGGTTTTCGGTTTCGCTTCCGGTACAGCAGTGGTCGCACCGGTGCCATTAAGCAGATTCTTCTTCAGTTGCTGCCGTGCAGGCGAAGCATTGCCCATGTACTTGCTGAGCAGATCGTTCTCCAGCTGTTGATTGCTGTTGGCTCCACCGGCACCGCCTACTCCGATCGCATCTTCCGTTTTTGACTTGCGGAAGCTCTGCCTGCGCTGAACACCATCGGAAGCGGTGGTCGACGGTACCGGAGCATTGTGGTGGTTCACCTTGTGACGCTCATTCTCTTCCTCTTTGTCCATCGTGTCGGATTCTGCTTTCTTTTGCTTTCGATTGTCTTTCTCGTCACAATCACCACTCCTGGACCCTTCCATTGGCGGCCGACCATCGGCGATGGCCGAGGATTGAGCCAGCTTGTCGTGGATGTTCCTGACCAGCACGTTCTTTGCATACTCAGCCGCATATTCTCCGCCGTGTCCATCGAAGATCGCAAATAGAGAGATGCCGCTATTGTTGATGTTCTCACTAATAACGAACCTACAGAATAGATCAAGCGTACAAAGATAAGTGACATGACGTCATAAAACTGCACTACTCGTCGGAAAAAAACAGCAGACAAGGGAAAACAAAGGCAGAATGGAGGATGGACTCTGCAGGTATGGCATTTCCGGCTACGCATCGGAGATACAGCCACATTAACGGGAAGTTATTTGGGTCAGCATGCTAAAAGAACCATGATTTGCGATCAGTCCAAGGAAGAATGTGAATGAATTGCAGTAATTTACAAAGAAAGGCTTATCAACACGCTGGTTCACAATCGTGAGCAATGCAAATGATTTTCGATTTCGTAAAGAGCGACGCCAGTGCGTCCGCGCTAATGCGTGACCCAGTTGGGTTGCAGTAGGACGGAAAAAGCGCCGCGCAAACACACACCCGCCTTGGTTTTATCTAAAAATAAACAATATGTTGCAAACAAGTGGAACGATAACCGGTTAGGATGGATGATTCGGGCCGATTGCAGGTCGCTTCCCTTGCCGCCTTTCGTTATCACTGAGTGTCTTATTGATTCGCCTGAGCAGATGCGATTAGCGGTGCCGCCGGTCCCTTACCTATCCTCCATCTTTGCACGGCGACCTTGAACGGCGTACACGGCACTTCCGGAGGTCCGTTCGTCCCAGCTGTGCTTCTCGGCGGCGGACGCAAGCAGAGCCAGCTTGCCCGATCGGCCCTTGCCGCCCAGACCGAGCGAGCTGCTGATGCGCCCGATGAACCCACGGCTCCATACTTCGGCCGCTTGTAGGTAGAGGACGAAGAGACAGATCAGCAGGCCGGCGATCAGCACCTCCGGCTTCAGCAGATACACCCGCATCACCTTCCACGCGTAGCTGAGCGAGCTGTTGAACGGCGTAACGCCCACGGCGAACTTCGAGAGCAGCTTCATGTGCGACTTGGACAGTGTCTGGTATAATATCTTATCTTCCAGCTCGTCCTCCATACCCCTTCCTCCGAGCCCGCAACAGGATTGCCTAAGGCGGCTCCGCCAACCGCCCCGACCACTCCGATACCGATGTTGGACACGCAGCAGAAACTGCAGACCAAAAAAAATAAGTGCGCGCCGTGACGTCGTCGGGTCTTACGTGACGCAGAATACGGTTACGGCTTTCCTGCCGCTTCTGGCCCGCAATTTATAGGGCCATTTTTTCGAACCAGCTGCACGGAATTCCCAAGAATTTCCAAGGATTCCCGAACGAGCGAAAACGCACTTTCAATTTCTTGATTAAAACAAAACTAACTTTGGACACAAAACCTTCTTTGAGGGTGATTCGAATCACACTTTTCCGGACTACTTTTTCAACGGGAATGAAGGCGGGAGTTGCTAATGATGCTTATTTACTCTTATCTCCACGAAATCATCATGAAAATCATGAAAACTGCACAAAAATGTTAAAAAATTCTACTTTTTTACAGCAACTCGAGTTTCTAACCTCAAAGCCAAAACAACAGCACAGTGTTGTAGTCCATTTTTCCCTTCAAATTTTGATTTTTGAAGAAAATTTTGCATTTTTTAAGCACAATGCTCTTGTTTTCTCGACCATCACTGTCAAACTCGTGATCCCCGCAAACCACCCCACCAACCAAATTGAGTGATTTGAAGGAAAAAAAGTTAGCAGAATCTCCAACATCTGAGAAAAGCTCTGATGCTCTGAAAAGCTAACAAACTCGATTGTCTGCGGCGATTGATCAATACGTGATCTATCTGGTTGGAAGTGGCTCCATTTGAGGATACCCACGTTGCTTTGTGGATATCCCTTCGCGCAAATTTGGTACTTCCGATCACCAGGTCGTTCGCGATTGCGAAGTTGATCAACCTGCTACCGTTATCATTGCTGTGCTCGTGTAGACTGTGACATCCAGTGTATTGGCGGCACACTGAGTCCCTACCGATTTTGGCGTTAAAGTCCCCAAGAATGATTTTGACGTCATACTTGGGGCATTGGTCGATAGCCCTGAGGAGGCGGCCGTAGTACAGGTCGGTAAAAGACTGAAAAAGACCGAATTCGAACGTGACGAGAGGCGGAGCAAGTGGTTGTGTCGTGCCACAAAGAAACCGGTCCCGAGAGCGAGATGGAGCTATCAAGGACAACTGCACCTGCTGCAGAGGCCTGACCTTTCAACTCGACGCGTTCCTCTCTGCAGCATGCGTACTCCGCGTGTTATCACGCACCACCCACACACAAACACATATATTGTCGTGCAATTCAACCGGAACTGAGGATTCGATTAATACAGCTCGTTCGTTTAGTCTGGGATGATCGAGGATGGTCCTGAGGAGAAACCGCGGAGGTGGGATCTGGGAGGACAAGGATGGCACGCACACCAATAATCCTTTTACTCGCTATGAGCAGCACACCCTTTTTCGGGAGGGAATCGGGACGTCGCGGCGTCTGCTGCCGCAGGACACGCCATCGGTTGATTATTTGAATGAGACTTACAGGATTTGAAACGGCACACTTCAACTGATAAGAGATATCTCCGCGCGAACGCTGTTTGAAACGATCCCGGCCCGACTACTACAAACGCGTCCGTCCGCGTGAGCCGTTCTTGGAAAAATAACAACAAAAAATGCCCCGCGAGAAGACACACACACACAATCAAACAGACAACAAACACTTACACAGAAGAGTTCATTCGAGTACATCCGTTTTCGCTCAGACTTTTTCAAATTTTCGCCACATTTTCAAATTGTTTGAGTACTTTTTCTGAGCTCGGCCAACCGAAGACGGTGCCTTGCCGATTTCGCGCGACAAGGCACAGAATCTGGCGCCGGTACTCGCGTACCTCGCCAGGTAATTACACTAATATTGAAGTAGTTTGTCGCATAAAATGGTAAAAAACTTGGGGTAGATCATGGACAAGAAAACAAGCCACCCAAAAATGTAAACACAAACCGCAAAGGGTATGTCGGCCAGCTAACTATTTGTCACGTTAAGTTGTGATTAGGCTTGTGATTACGATCTTTACGCTCTGCGGCACGCCCAATACATGCAATGTTAACTTATGATTATCTGTAGAACGATTGACGAAACAATAATTGAAAAACAGAGCTATGAGCTTTGTGCTGCTACCGAAGTTAATCCATCGGAGCATCGAAGTAGAATCGGATCGCATTTAGCCATCATCACGATGATAGCATCAGATAGCAGCAGATAAACGACGCGGAAATGAAAATACGCATGCGCTTGATGCATCGGTATGGAACACATGGAATGTATGAAACGATGCTGTTCCAAATGGTTTACGACTGTGTACTGAAACAATCCATACTTACATCTGAATCGAACGATTCGAACGATTAAAACAGAAATGCGGTCCATTTTCATAGGAAAGTAAGTGACGCTAGACGATGAAATATGAAACAACGACGATTAGCACTGCTAGAGAATCATTTTTTTAGCGGAAAACTTTTACTTTTACATTTTAAAGTTTTCCTTTTCAATATACCCTGATTCGGACGCTTATCAAATACCGCTCGATAATTTCATTTTGCTGCCTTTCGATCATTTGTGTTCATTTCAGCCGATTCATTCAATCACGCATTCATCCGATTCTTTGATGTCAGCCAATGATTCCACCCTGCCATAAAATGGATGAATTTGTGAGTGCCCCGTGAGAGGGGGTGCTAATAGTGGGTTTTTACCGTGGGTTTTTACCGTTAGCAGACGACGCCCTCGTTAGCAGTATGGCCTATGTTAAGTTAGCAGAATCTCGAACATCAGAGCTTTTCTGTGATGTTCGAGATTCTGCTAACTTTTTTTTTTTTCAAATCACTCAATTTGGTTGGCTGGGTGGATGTTCAATTTGGCTGGCTGGGATCTCGATTTTCAAGTACTTCAATCTCACCGAACAAATTCAACCGATTTGCAACATCAGATATTTTCTGTGATAATCGGGATTGGCCAATTTTTTTATTCAAAAGCTCTGAATTTGGTTGGCCGTGCTCAGAAAAAGTACTCAAACAATTTGAAAATGTGGCGAAAATTTGAAAAAGTCTGAGCGAAAACGGATGAACTAGAATGAACTCTTCTGTGTAAGTGTTTGTTGTCTGTTTGATTGTGTGTGTGTGTCTTCTCGCGGGGCATTTTTTGTTGTTATTTTTCCAAGAACGGCTCACGCGGACGGACGCGTTTGTAGTAGTCGGGCCGGGATCGTTTCAAACAGCGTTCGCGCGGAGATATCTCTTATCAGTTGAAGTGTGCCGTTTCAAATCCTGTAAGTCTCATTCAAATAATCAACCGATGGCGTGTCCTGCGGCAGCAGACGCCGCGACGTCCCGATTCCCTCCTGAAAAAGGGTGTGCTGGTCATAGCGAGTAAAAGGATTATTGGTGTGCGTGCCATCCTTGTCGTCCCAGATCCCACCTCCGCGGTTTCTCCCCAGGACCATCCTCGATCATCCCAGACTAAACGACCGAGCTGTATTAATCGAATCGTCAGTTCCGGTTGAATTGCACGACAACATATGTGTTTGTGTGTGGGTGGTGCGTGATAACACGCGGAGTACGCATGCTGCAGAGAGGAACGCGTCGAGTTGAAAGGTCAGGCCTCTGCAGCAGGTGCAGTTGTCCTTGATAGCTCCATCTCGTTCTCGGGACCGGTTTCTTTGTGGCACGGCACAACCACTTGCTCCGCCTGTCGTCACGTTAGAATTCGGGGTATTGTTATCCCCGAAAGTGTCACAAACCCCCTTCCAGATCCAGAATAAAAGTTGTATAAAGTTGGAGAAGTGTCACAAAAATCCCCCGTATTGGTTTCCCGCCCCCCCGGCCAACCTGCAAAAAGTGAAATGGTGCCGCCCAGCGTGACACACCGAGTGCATTTTTGGTGAAAAGATGCAAAGTGAAATTCGTTTGCGTGCGTGCGTTCGTGTGACGGTTAGTGGAATAGTTTGAAAAAAAAATAGAAACGCGAATTCCGTAGTCCCCCCCAGAGTAGGGAAAGTGAAGCGTCGCCTGCCGCGAGTGAGTGTGTGAATTTGTGACAAAAACCAGTGACGGTCGCACCAGGCGGCTCCAAAAGGTGCGTGCGTGCGTGAATGAGTGAAAGTGTGTGGTTGATGCTTCCAGCAGGAAGCACGAATTGAAGTTCGCCTCTCCCGGCCCCAAAAAATAAAAGGAAAAAGAATTGAATTAAAGGGTGTGCCAAGGGAGGCCACCCCACCCAGAGCAAGAGATCACAAACAGCAACGCCACAACAATGACCGAGCGGAAGTTTACGCGGGGCCTCAACAAGCCCGGCATGGCGGCCCAGCTGCGGGAAAACATCTCACAAGTCGTACGTGAATCCACTTCACTTGTATGTATTTAATTTTGTTTATTTTATTTAACACTGAAATCATCATCCCTGCCCCCCGCCCCCTCCCTTCCACGTGATGGCGTGAAGGTTTGTAGCAAAATTTCAAATTAAACCGGAATCCGCCAGTCGGTCTGACGTCGGTCTCCAGAACGAACAGAGTCTGCGTGTGCTATTCGCGGTGGGATGTGGGCTGTGCCGGGGGGGGGTGTTGTCAAACCCCCCCCCCCCCCCCAGTGTGTGGTGGTGCCCATTCAATGTCCAGCAAGCAACCCGTCCGGACCCACCTTCCGCAAACCAACCCGCAAACATCGCCGTTCGCATCGCTTGCATGGGAGTCTGCGTGTTGATGAGATTATGGAACTCGAACTGCTCTCCACCCCCCCTGATTGTGTTGCTGCTGTTGTTTGCTACTGATTCCCCGACCCAAATGGGGTGGCTCACACACACGCAGGCGAAGCCGATTGGTCCCTTCCGTCGCACGCATTCAGTCCACTTTTCCCTAGACCAGACCAGACATATGCAAATTGACCGGCGAGAACCACCGGACCATCGGACCACCGGGGGGCTCGCAACACACATACACCGGGGGGTTTATCGCTTTAAAGTGATCGCATTTCGAAGCCAACCAGAACGCACTGCGCCTCCGTTAACGTCATTGTTGGGCATCATTTTGTGGGCTAGTTTATGGCAGCTAGTTATAGCCATGACTCCTCGGCATGTAATTGATTAAACTTCATTTCCGAGGCACACTTTGGGTTGGGACGTGCGCTAGAAAGCCTTCCGGGAGCGCGAGATGTCGACGTGCGTTATCATCTTTCGCCCGAGCGAGCCACGTGTCGGTGTGTTTGTAAGGACCGAGAGTGCGCAACCATATTTCCGATGACTCATCATCGCCTTGGCCGTCTTTTCGCGCTTTTCGCGTCCACATTTTAATACAGCACGTGGGACCGTCATCTGTGGTGCCATCATCGAGTATGCCATGTTCCAAGGACTACTCAGCAGCAACGCGTCTGGTGGTGTCTGTGTGGACACGATGTTTGCTCTGCAAGTCTGTCGCTCCAACAGTTAATCCTTCTATTGCAGAGAGAGACAATCATTTTGCAATGTTTCATTCCTCGCATTTATGTGGTTTGAGAGGGTGTTAGTTTGATTATTACTTCGTCAGCTATTTTTAGCATGCCTCAAGGGAGGTCGTCGCCGGCATGTTAGTTATACATCTCTTTTCTCCCCTCGGCCAGCGCGTCTAGTCGTTTGACCTCCTGCGCAACCTCGAAATGGGAAGGGAGGGATGAGAGCTGTCGCTAAATGTCCTCTATCGACAATCGTCTCCTTGCCCAAGATGCTGTGTGGCAGCGTATCTCGACTATCTCGAGATATCCACTTGAGGGGGATGAGCAGCTGCCGCCTCCCCGCCTCATTGTTGACCTTTGATCCGCCTGAAATGTAAAGGGTTGCCGGCGCATCTTGAATCGTTGTTTTTGTTTACCTAAAGCTCCAACATCACATCCACACACGGTGTGGTTGTCTGTCTGAGTGTCGTGGTGTTCGTCATCATGCAGTGGGTTTGAGGAATTTTTGTCTTCCACGCCCCCCTCCTGATGATCGCCCCCCCCCCCCGCTCGCGCCTTTGTTTACACACATTTTGCGCGATCTTCTCGCCACACGGACAAGAAATCCGGTTTTTTGCGCTTGCTGCCGTACTATGGTGTCAAGTATCAAAATTGCGTCACGTGCACCAACGGACACGCACACAGGCGAAAGTGTCCCCTGTTTTGTTGGTGTCGGTTTGGATGAATCTTCTTCGTTCCATTCATCTCGCTGAGGGGGATGCTGCGACCAACCAAGAATATAGCGGCCGTTTTCCTATTTTTCCCGTTCGCTTTTCATCCTTTTCACCCGCACTGCTGCATCCTGGGGCGGGGTATTTGCGATGAGTCATGCGAAAATTGGGTCACCCGATGCGGGGTGGGCTGAGAATGCATAATACGAACCAGCGAACCACTTTACGTAACTCGAGCCGACAACCGAGGCGCGGCCAATGAACTTCCTGCCGGGCGGATGTCCTGTTAAGTGCTGGCTCGGTTGTCTGTCTGTCTGTCTGTCTGGGTGAGCATCCTTGTTTCGCTCGATTGACCTGACCTCTCGCTGGGTAAGCGAGGTAAAGGACTTGTGGCTGTCAGGTGAATTCCAGGCAGCCTGTTCGAGAGTGATACTGTTCTATTTTAACGCGTTTAATACTTTTCATACAAAGCGCGGCGTGGGAAACTGTCTTTGAGGGATACTTGAAAGAGACTCATTATTTTTACCGCCAAAGAGCCTTCTTTGCAGATTCCCTTGGAGGAATAACTGTATCGACAAAAAATAAACTATAGACCATCAACTACTTTATTAATATGGCCATATTTCTGGAAGTCTGGAGTATTCATATTCCATATTTGGAATGCAAGATAGCAATGCACACATTGGTTATTATCAGGAACGGTTAGACCAGTTTTTGAAATTTAATTTTTTGAAATGAAAAATCCCTCAGAAAGGTCTAAGAATATATCCATCCCCATTCCCAGAGTATCTCTGCTGATTGAACTTCTGTAGGCATCTTAGGTTTTAACGGATGTTCACAACCTACAAAACATTGCGGAAAATAGGTCACTTCACCTAAGGACTATTATCGAGTTCTGTAAGAAGATACAAACTGCTGAGATCCGTATTCTTTATTACTCTATTATGGATCATTTCAAGACAGCACGATTTCTACAATGTCCTATACCGTAGAAGTTTTTACTTTAGCCTTATCACTTTCCTCAAAATAAGCGTAACAGCTTATGCTATAGAAAAATCACTATTTTGACCTTTGAAATGATTTTGATAAAACGACTGCAATTGAATTTCCCGCTAAGGAGTACTTCAACCAGTGCGCAAAGCCAAAGAACGCACTGAAACTCCACAGAACATACAATACCGACATCCGAGGAGGGTATAGAATTGTTTCAAGTAACGGAAGAATCATCCATCAACCCCGATGCTCAAGATGCTGCCATCTAGATGGGATGCTTCTTCAGAACTTCGTTTCATTCGCCCGAGGGTCACGCCCATGGTTGTACCGAATGCGTTAATTACCATAGTTCCCGCATTCGGAATCAGAGGGTCATCGCCACTTACTTACTGGAGGGAAAACACTCTTCCAACCTCGCCACAGAATGTATAACAATGTGGACGCCCGGGGGGGCATCCAAAGGTTTTCATCAACCATCTCCCAACCCGGAAGACGCACTTACCCTTTGAATCGTCAAGTGGCTTAAAACTAATGACCCGCCGGAAGGTTTATTTATATAAACTTCTTCATCTCCTCCTCCTCCTCTTCTTTCACGTACATACAAACCAGCTTTGCCATGCCAAAAAGAGATTCTTGTTTCACAGCCACCGTCGGAGGATTCCGTATCGGTGGATGATGCGATTGCGAGCACACGTTAGGTAATAAAAATTGAAAGTAAATCCCGCACGCACACCCCATTGCCAATGCTCGTGCTGTGCTTGGCTTAACCGCCGTTTACGCGGAGCGGATCAAATGCCGCTACTACTGCTAGGAATGGAGAAAAAAACCGGGTTTGCTCTTTCCCCTCGAGTGGTGGAAATCGCATTTCCCTCGGTTCGCAATCGCGCTATTCTTTACTTTACGATCACTGATCGCGTTCCTCTTGCTTTCGCTCTCGTCAAAAACGTAACGTTTGCGGCGCAACCTCGATTGTGAATGTTTACAATTGCGTGCGTTCGTGCGTGCGTGCGCTTCGTACGTAAGCGAACCGAATGTTTTTCCGGGTAATTGAATTATGTTTTGGCTGCACCTCCCGGAGACTCAATCGCAGGTTCCGTATATTTCAATTTTAAGTACCACCGACAAATTTTACCGAGGTGTAAATATTTCGAAGTTAAGGGTTAGGAATGAAATAAATCTCCATTCTATTGTGCTTATCGAATTTGTGTTACCCTTTAGGAGTTAACCTCTGGCATGACAGTGCATTATACACACATTCGAGTGGATAATCTACGCAATGTTTGTTCAAGCATAAATCGAACCTAGTGTATCATTCATGCAGCTGAAGCATCCAATAAATATTAATCGCCTCACAATTACTGTGATGCAGGCATCTCGAATGCTAACGAGCGCGAGCACAGCACGTGCTAACCGTGTGAAACCGATATCGCGTACATATCGAGGCGAACATATGTTTCCTATGTAACCCCCTCTTAAAGGTTCTCCTCCCAGCGGGCTTTCTAGATAATCAATGCGGGTTAAAGATATGATTACCATATGGATCTTCTTTCCGCTTTTATGTACGAGCGTAATTCCGGTGGCAACACGCATTCCATGCCAGGATCGCAACAATAGCTTCTTATTGAGGCCAGTAAGCCAGCCAGGCACAGTAGCCGCGTTCTACCAGAGAGACTTTGAGAATAGATACCGAAAGACGATCTCCGTAGCAGTACCGGAGCACGGCGTATGCGATGCCGTCTTCTATAAATAGTCGGCCCTGGTCGATGTCGGATGACCAGATGGGTGAACATAGAACCAGCTTGTTGTTCGCACGATCAACACCATCACCACCACCTGCCTGAGATGAAACTGGTCGAGACAGATTCGTCCATCCTCGCGGCCGCCAAACAAAACACAGTACCATCGGTGTCGATGGATAGATAGAGCTGAGTTCCCCCCTACTCCAAAAGGATGTAACAGACACAATGAAGGGAGGAGGGATCAACGCCGAGTGCCAGCAAAAGGTCAACACTTGTCTTACCATTTGGCGACGAGCGCAGCATGCGCGGCATCGACGCAAACGACCTGGGGGCCGAGAGCTTGGGGCTTGACTCGCCGCGAGGTCAACCGCGCGAACGCGCCACGCGCATTAGATTGCCGCCAATGGGGGGAGATGCCAACCATACCACCAATACCATCACCAAACGCGCGGACCCACAACACGCGAAACGCACGCGAGATACGATCGATCGTGTGCGGCGTTGGATGCTGTGGATGATCTCATGTTTTCGAAACATGCCAAACTGGATTCCCTCTAAAAAAAAAACCAGAGATAGAGAGAGAGAGATACAGAGAAAATAGTGGAAGAGGAAGAAGCACAAAAACGTGGCTTACGATCACGCACACACGCGCAAGTATGATCTTTAGCCGATCGACGATGCTGCAATAAAGGGTGACTCCTGGTACACCCGGATTGATTGATTTGTATTCTGTAATTCGTACTCAGTAGCTCAGCCAGTTCTAGCCCTCTGGTGGTCACATTCCGGCACGTTTCTAAGAAGTTTGTTTGCTAAAAGCAAACAATAAAGATCGTTGAATCCATTGCGCTCGTCCACCGTGACATCGCCATCGTTTTGAAGGCGATTTTCATGCTCTTGGCAGCAAATGCTGTGTTTTCGGGTCATTAAACATCTGGCCAGCTGTGTGACAGCGTAACTTTCGCAGGCCGTATTCCATTTTGCCGATCACCCAATGGCACGAAGGCACAATTTTGATTCTCTGTTACGGGAGACATTTCAAACCGCCCAAAAACCGGGAGGGGCCCACGTTTGAAAGGATGGGGGGTGGTCTGCCTGTTGCTACTTCATCGGAGTGGCGGGAAAAAGTATTGGTTTTTGGCAACGCCGTCGCTCGCCGATTCATGATCTGGCTGTCTTTTGCTGCTTTTCGTCGGATGCCTTGGCGGCGATGACGAGGCGCTTGCGTCATCTATCGTTGCTTCATTGGGGTAACGCTTTATTACCCTTTTCCGTTTAATGCCTCCGCTACGAAGACACGCACCTATTTACTTTTGGGGAGGGAAGCAACAAGGTGCGGTGCGTTCCATCCAAACATTTGTCACCTCAAAAAGGTCTCGCGGGCGATCCAAGTCCAACGAGAATAGGACAACGGAAGCGGAGAAAGAGGAGAGTCCACCAAAAACCTGGCCTAGGCCTAGGCCAGACCAAGGAAAGAAACAATATCCATTCCCGAATGTATAAGTAATGAGCGTAAATCGCAAGGAAGCATGCAATGGGCAGACGACAAACTAGGATCTCCTGCCCGTCCCTCGTGGAATGTTTTTGGAAACTCCCTCTATACCCCGTTAGGAATCGTGTCGGGAAGGGTTGTTGCTGCAAGGCTGTAGATGTGAACGGGTACGACGATGACAGTTTTATCGCGTTTGGCCGAGGATTTACATGACAAGCTGCTGTCTAATCAGCTTTTTATAAGCGTCGATGCCACCCCGACGATCGATGGTGGTTCTTATTGGCCTCCGCGCTTGGGCGCAGGCTGGCTGAGCCAGCTGGCTGCCGGTGCTGTGACTGACGATCAGCTTTGTCAGCGAAAACGTGCTCGCAAACGTGGCCAACGGGGTGTGATGATGGTAGGGGACACGGGACACGATCCGACACGACGTGAATACGGTAGCTGAATTGCTTGATGGTCAGACAAGGGTGGTGCAGAGTGGTGCCTTGGAGTGGAATTTCGTCGCCGCTCTTTGTGCTATTCCTTGGGGAATCTTTAAGAAATGGTTTTACGCGAGTTCCATGCATGTTTCGGAATCCGGAAGTCGGATACGAAGAGACAGATAGTGAAAGAGAAATAAGAGCAAGAAAAAGAAAGATGATCGTGTTAGTCATGGTTCTGATAGTTGGAACAGTTTCATTCTGATCTGGCTTTACGGAAGTAAATGAGACGTTCTGAATGCCGGTACACGATCACGATCGTTTCTGCTCGATGCTCGATTCCTATAGTTGGGTTTTTAAAAAGCAAAAAATTGGTTGTCATGATGCAATACATCGTGGTGGTCACCGCTTGCTGGCATCCTGGCAAGATCATGTCATTAATGTTGAATTAATAAAATGAAACTAATCCATCTCTTTGGCCATGCGCTTTCCTGTGTGCAAATGCGTTGAGCAAATAGATCATTAATGCTGTTAGAGCGTCAATTTAGTGGAATTTCTTAATGGCCTTGAAGCGGCAGAAATGTCTTCCGTGTGCCGTGTCTAAATCGAAGCAAAAACCTCATCTCATTAAAAGTGCATTCGACGGCAGCTTTTTGCTGCTGCAGATCTTGCCATCGTTGCCTTTTACTACTATTGCCATTTAATATTCACTTATCGCGTGTCGGTGCTGTTTGGACTCGGTCGCCGGGCTTGGAATTTCAAAATATAAATAGCACAACTACTGCATCTACAGGCGAGTCGCCCAGCATCGGCGCAGTGGAAAAGTAAACAAAAGCAATCATGCATACACCGATACGGCTTCGGAAGGGTATGCAGCGGTCGGGTAACGACGACTTGCTTGCTTGCTTGCTAGCTTGCGAGAGTAAACTCCGCGCCAGTATCATTAATTAAGACGATGCTAAACAATCGATTTCCTTCGGAGATGCATGCTCCGGCCTTGGTATTCCCGGTTACTTTCAAACGCTCATCTTGGGTGTAAATGCGTCCCGAGGGCCGACGATGGGCTCGCTATGCTCGTCTAGCCTTATCGATCGGTCAGTAGGCAGTAGCCGCCGAGATAAGCGACGAAGAGAGGGAACAAAAAAAAACAACAAAAAAGAAAGCGGAATTGATCAATCATCTACGGAGGCGAAAGTTGTCGTTGTCACCAGCGTGGAGCGCGGATAGAGCGTCGGGGCGACGACAAGAAAGTCTTGCACTTCTTGCCCTCGAGAGGAGGATGGTTCAAGGGTTTTCCTTGTGGCAACTGATGGCTGAGAGCGGCAGGAAACCGCGCTAGCCGGAGGCAGTACACCTGTCGTATCAGCGATTGCCTAAACATCGTGTGTCTAAACTGACGAGTGTCCAAAAAAAGGGGAAAGCCACAGCAAACCCTCTGGCGACGGATGAGTCTCGCGTATTTGGTTGAACGGCGTTATCTAGCATCAAGCTTAAGCAACATCACACACCAATCGTCGGCTACTGTTCATCTTAATCGGAAGAAACGTTGGAGTGTATCTTATGTCTGGTCGCAACGATTTTGAAAGGTCGCAAATCGCTTGCTCGTCACTCGTTCGAATAACGCTACTGTTAAACTATGCGATGTTTATCTTGAAATTGTGTTCAAAGCACATAGTGATACATTCGCTGAAAGCCAAGAAAATTATTTGTTATGTTTTATGTTATTTGCATGTTTGCTTGCTTGGCCATAACCGAAGATGAGTTGCCAATTTTTAAGTGTTGTTTCAAACAGATTCATATTGATCAATATTGATTTTGATTAATTAAATTTTTAACTCGGGGGTGTAGCTCAAATGGTAGAGCGCTCGCTTAGCATGTGAGAGGTACCGGGATCGATACCCGGCATCTCCAAACAAATTAAACAAAATCACTTTTTGAAATAAATAATTTATGAACAAACTCCTTTATTTCTTGAATACAGTTATGTTGATATTTAGGCCAGCTTGATCGTTTGATCTTTCCTTAACGAAACCGACCACCATTCACGGAATGGCTTTCAATGTCTAACTGTCTTTGAACACAACGGATTTAAAGTTATCTTTCCAAATAATTAAAAAATCGTGTTGATGTTGACTATTACTGTGTCTATTCCCTCTAAAAAGTCTTTCAGTTACTTAATGCATTTCTGCGATCATTCCATAATCGTTGTCTGTCCTCAGTTGCAACAGCTTGGTATAGAGTTTTATTGAATTTCCAACTACTTGCAACAACCATAAATTCCATTCCATTCCTCATAAAACGATAACATTTGCAATTGATTTTCTCTTCGTCGGTGTTAGCCATCCGGTGCTATGGCTAGCCGGCTAGAGATGCAGGCGATGAAATGGATCGTTTGCGAAGATAACACGCTCGTAACTGCTTCCATCTCGGCTCCTGGGCATGCTGCCGTTGTAGCCCTCTTGCTCCATCAACCGGTAAACCGGTGGCGATGGTCTTAATTGCTGTCGTCGCCGGTTTAGCGATCGATCCAACAAGCGGCCAGAGCAGGGTCCGGTAGCGAATGTAGCGGCTTCTTCGTCAAACCTGCAAATCGCATTAGAATGGCATTGGCCGTGATGCGGGTTAACGAGATAGCGAGCGTAACATTGCAATCGCGGAGAGGAATAACCTCTCTCTGCATGGGGCACCTATTGCACCCTTTCGGAATGCATTCCGAGCCATCCAGTTGTCTTCAAGGTTGCTGTCACCACCAGCGAGCAGTAGCAGCCGTGAAACGGGAGAATGTCTGGTCGCTCGGGAAAAACTGGTCTCATCTGGTGTTGATAACGAAAGAAAGTAATATTTCAACGACGCCGGCGACAATGAATGAGGAACTGAAGGAAAGGGAGGTAATTATGCTTAGCGGAACGGAATGGTGTCGATTTTAGTCGCTACCAGCAACCTATTTGTAACAAGCTCTAGCCCTGTGCTCTAGTTTTCTCCCTGCGGCACGCCGTTTTGCGTTACAGTGGCGAGACATCAATAATTACAATAATCGGTGCGAGTGCTTATGTAGCGACAAATTTGCATATATACACAGAGCATTTTTTTTTTACTTTGGCTTTCCATTGCGAGGCGTGAAAAAGGGAAAACTTTCTAACTTAAACTTTCCTTTTTAGAGCTCACAGTTCCAGTTGCATTTCACAGAAATTTGCAAGGCTATTCTAGGCACTGTTGTTCGGTGCCGTAATAGTGATTACCCTTAAATGCGTGTAGCGTCATCTGATCTGCTTAAAACACGTTATACAATCTGTGACAAAAGTTAGCAATCAAAAATGGTTTTTGCTATTTGTTTGCTTCAGCAAAAGGTTCAAACACAAGAATAACAAATGAAACAGATCAATTAGAGAATGAGTGAATGCATCTAAAATTATTTGCTAATTAGAATCAATTGTTATAGACATGTTGTTGTCTGGTATGTTTTGTAGTAATCACTGTGTGCTATAGTTTTTACAACTTATAGTTTTTTGCATATTATCACCATTAGTGGTTTATACATATACATAATGGTTTATACATATTGTCTTTGTTTAACGATCCTCAGATTTAAGGAAGGAGTTGCATTTTGCTTATTCCTAACACTGAAATTCTTCAAAATCTCAATAGCATAACAATTCTCTTCGTCTTTCTTTCAATAATGTAAATAATGTTCCGGAATAAGATCATGGGACATTGATCTTTAATGATCTAGGTGATTAGAATAGATGTCTAGCCTCTCATATTGCGGAAGATTCCTTACACTATGTGGCATAATAGTTTACAAGTGCTTCATTATGCGTTACAGTATCACAGGCTATCATTTGATTACTACTACATCAACCACTTAATCGGAAAACACACATTTCGTCTGATTGATTTTATTTGACTTAAGTGCGGTGTTCGAGAAAGTCGACCTTTTATTTAAGTAGTTCTAGCTAATCCAAGTGTATTTTGCCGGTGTACTGCGCATATGAATAGACTGTGAATGTTCAAATAATTATTATATCATTTCATATTGACAGCCCGCTAATAAATGTGATCATTTAGACACAGATAGTGTGAAGAAACGCTGTCTGGTTGTACAGTTTTTTTAATTATACATAAGGTTTAAACGTCAAGATCATTTGATGCGGTGTATGCTAGTTATGTTTCAGCAATAAATACGAGTTTTACAGATCTTTTACTTTTATCGCACTCACAGTTAAGAGCTGAGTTGTTTGTTAAGCTATATTTAAAAGGAATGTTCTTAGTGTGATTTAGATAGTTTTTAACAAACACATTATATCGTTTCAAAATTTTTTCACAGATAGTATATGAGATTCGTTAAGACGTTAAGAGTTTTTAAATAACCCGTGATATGCACTGCTTAAGCAATAATGGTAAAACTATTTCTATCTATTATATTATATACTAATATTACAATAATTAAGTACTGTTCCACTATTTTTTATGTAAGAACGGGTGCGCCGTATCTGTTTACTATTTGAAACATAAAACCCTATTAATTTGATAAAACTCTGTCCAGAATGTTAATGCTGATTACTGGACAGTTCACCGTCAGAACAAAGTTGGGTTTCAGAACCCCAATAATTGTACAGCAGAAAAATCGTGTTTTAGCCATTAGGTGAGGTGGCTGTCACATTAAGTTACATTGTTTTCTTCATTAATTAATATGTAGAAATTTGTAAGCCTGTCATCGTATTTTTAACCCGCTCAACCTGGAACAACCATCACTGTCGTTGGTTGGATTTTTAAACGTCTTTCGTACGGACATTCGAGCTGATCAAGAACATTGCGAGTTTGTTTCGATACCGAGGCGAAACATGCTTGGCAA
Organism: Anopheles darlingi; assembly: GCF_943734745.1. Lineage (NCBI taxonomy): Eukaryota > Metazoa > Arthropoda > Insecta > Diptera > Culicidae > Anopheles > Anopheles darlingi. The sequence continues at coordinate 58,006,638 of NC_064874.1, forward strand.
AATTTCGATGGTGCAGGCAGGTTGTGATCGTGTTGAACATGGGATGCCGTTTGCATTGTCAATAAATACTCATTATCTCATGCACTGGACCAGATCACATGGGATGTTGTTTGAGAAGTAGCAAAATCCTGCATATCAGGTGTGAAGAGAAACCGCAGAGGATTGCACATCGCTTGTGCGATCGTACTCCTACGGCTATACGTGTGTGTATCGATGCACCAGCGCACATTGGTGGGTGGGTAGTAAATTGAAATTTATTTTTATGATTTGTGTAATCATACGCAACATTACATTGTTGTGTAAAATTTACCCATTTTTTGTTAGATAATTCATTTTCGGTTTGTCTCGTTAAGCGACGATTTCTTAAGAAGAGAAAAGCATAAAAGTCAATTGATAATTTTGAAGTGATTAAAAGCACTAAACTATTTTTAGCCTGCATTGATACCAAAATTCTTCTGTGCATGTTGGAACTCTTGAACATCGATAAACTTCGATACTGATATAATGAAAACGTTGTCCATCCAGTTACCGCGTACCATTGTTAATATATCAACGATGGTAATTAAATTTATCTGAAACGATGACCAAAGAACGCGTTCTTCTGTTACCGCCAAACCTTCATATTCCGCATCTGAACTGGACACATACTATAATTTCTTTCGGCTCCAAGAATATGAATCTAATTTATGAACGTATTGTTCTTACCAAGTTGTTCCACTAATATGCCGCACTCTTGCACTGGGTTCCCGAATTTTGACAACCTTTTGAACGTGTGGAGCGAAAAGAAAATTTTGCTTTTACGAAACAAAGAAGAACGAGCACACAAAAAGCATCGCGCATTGTTTTTGCGCCGACCACGGCGAAGATTGGCGATCTTCTGGTCAGTTTTGTGTCGCAGGTCGTTCTTGCCGTGCGTCGAAGTGAACTTCTTATGAATGGGATTCCCGGCAAGAGAGCCAAGACGTTGGTCTACGGCCGTAACGAGCGTGCAAACGTTAAAAGTAAAGTAAAATAAATAAAGAAATGAGGTTAGATCAAAGGTGTGCGTCCGCATAAGGCCGCCAAGCTTTTGGGCGATTTTCACGCATTCAAGCTGATCCCGATCGTGTTCGTCGTTTGCGTTGGATTCGTAAAAAAGAACGAAAAGGAAGTGTAGATCAGCACGAGCGATGTTGAGTTGACACGGGTGGTGAGCATGAGCGGGACGCGAACGTGAGTAGCATATTTTATGTGCCCGGCTAACCTTTATTGTGTTTCGTGTACGTACGGGTCATCCAGGACTTTGGATACTGGTGACAAGCCCACATTTATGGTCGAGTTTATATCTGCATTGGTTGGTTTGTTAGTTGGTTTCATTACATTTTTTCCGATACTTTTAATATCGCCAGAAATTGACTGAAAGGATACAGTGTCTGTGTTTTAGTATTAATTTGGAATAGAATGGTTACTTATTAACAGACGTTAGAAGTGTTATCGATTCAACTTGGAAGAGGAAGAGAACTCCTCATTAGCTGTAAATATTTCCATAGTGCTTTGTCGTGACACAACACTTGAAACAAACATATTCCGCTCTGTTATTTGCTAATAAACACGTGGAATTGGTTACGCGTTGAAGTACTAAATATCTGGTACTCGTAAAAACATGTAGGAATTGTTGAGATAGCTAGAACAGTCGTAGTCGATGATTATAAACTCAGTTTCACGTGCCCTTCTACTCTTGATCATAGATTTGGTTTAGGCAACCACCAGAGTGCCAACATCGTTCTGCCTTGTATATCCCTTCTCTCCCATAAAATGAACATTGATCGTGCAGCATTTCCCGAGCAAATTTGTGGCAACCAACATGCATACGACGCATGTCCCCACGGTATCAGCGATCGCTAAGAAATGCTCCAATAACTTGCTTAATTTTATTTCATTTGATTCCCATTTCGATACCGCGCGAACGAATGGCGAATAAGAAGGCAATTGGCACACAGATTGGTAATAAAATTAAAATTTCTCATCCCGATGCGCGGTCTCATCTCATTTGCATCTGGCGACACGCAGCACGTTTCTTTGCTGGCGGCAAACGTTTCGTTACCTGCCCGCAGTTTTCACACCTTTTGTGTGAATCGATTGGCATCGATTGGAGTAAAATAAAGTGAAAATTGGGTAGAATTCCTTCCAGGTGATGGTGCTTTTTTTTTTTGAGGAAGGCTGGTTCTGTTTATATCCATTTAATTAGCACATTTTCGTCGTCCGGAAACAAATTGGGCAACCAATAAATCTACGATCGTCCGTCTTTGATAAGCTTTGCATGCGCATCGTCTTCGTTGAGGAAGAGTTTTGCTTAATTTATTCCAAACATTGTGGAAACGATGTTTTGCAATCAACCCCCTTCCAGCCACCCCCGGGCTGGCAAGAAGGCAAATACGGCGAAGATTGAAATATTGCACTTATAATCGATGGAAAGACCAACCGCAGCCACGCCAGGATTGTCTTGCGCAAGGAGGGGAACCGTGAACGGTGAACTTTTGTTTTCGCTTCCTCCCTCCAATATTGCACGGATTTTCAATCCTTCTGCCTGGATTATGAGCACCACCGATGCATAATGAGGAACTTGCCTTTTTCCTCTATCACCATTCACTTGTGCGAGATATTAAAAACTACATAAAACGGTGCTGCGAGTGTTCCGGATGGTGATTGAAATTTATTGACTATTTTATGTTTGCATTGTGCATTCCTCTTGTTCCTTAAGCACCTCAGTTCTTGGAAAAGTCCCCGCTAGCAAAGGGCAGATCCTGATAGCTGCAGTTCGCAGGAACCGCCTCATGATGATGGCCTTCATCGATTGATTTCACTTTATATTGTTCCGCCGTCCATCAATCGTCTCTCTCTGCTCCGTGGTGGTGCGTTGCTGATATTAATGCGTTATGTTTGCTTAAGCAGTTACGTCAAGCCTTATTGCAACGGAATCAACTTGATGTCGGATCGGTACTGAGGTTCATAATTTGTTTTATTAAGAACCAGAACAACAGAAGGAATGCGAAAGTGGATGAGTTATAACGCGTAGTATAAGACACATTTACGTTTTTACATACAATTGAGTTTATGACCAAATTTTATGGCTTGCGGGTCTAGTATTTAAAAATCTCTATTTAAATTATCAGAGTTCAATGTGAAACTTATATTCTTTGTTTGCTTCATAACATGTTAACTGGAGTTGTAAATTCTTATTTTCGTCTTTGTGTTTGATTAATTCGTGAAATCACTTATTTCTAGAAATAGTATTTTTCATTCGTCCATTTTCATTTAAATAAATTTTCAACAACAAATGTTCCAGACTCAAAATGCTCTATTACCCAAGATTATCATATTAATGTTTTACAGTAATTAGCTTTATTTGCGAGTCTGTGAAGAACAATTTATCAACTAATTTTCAAATTTAACGAATAAACGTTCATGATCCAAAATTATTAAAAAAGTCATTTATTCATCTGAGGTATCTGAGGCTTTGCTGTTGAATTTACTACGACGGTAACTCAAACGAACCTTCTCGTCCCCACGAACAGTTTCAACGACCTTGACTTACTGAAGATTTTTTTTTCTGATGCCAGCAAATCTAATATTTCATCAGCCAGAAATGACGAATGATTGACCTACATTCAAAGCAGCCATCAACACTCGAGGAATTCCCTTTTTTGTGACTATCACACGAAATTCTGATAAGAATTGCATTTGAAATGTTTTGCGTTAGCTAAAGAAGCGAGTTGAAGAGGCTCCTATTCATCTGAGGCTCCATTAGAGTAATGCTCCATTAAAGAGTGGTCATGTTTTGATCGTGTCGATCCCAGGCATTTCATATTTTCCCATCCAGCACCATCATTAATTGCGAAGCGTATTCCATGCGTTTCCGACACACGTTTTAATGCCGACAGGCGGCAATTCATGTGGCTCAAACATGATCTTTTGTCACAAAATATGCAAATCATGCGCGCGTCCCATGGATAACAATAAAAAGGGTTTCCCGTGCAAACCACAACCAACATGGGCGTACGCATGGCTTTTAATGAAAATTCCTATATGGGTTTGAGAGAACCGCACTCGACTCGTCAAAATGCAGTGCGAAAAGGCTGCCTCGTCCATCATCTAATTAACTGCTTGTCCCATGTTTATGCTATGCAGTGCCTTTTTGCATCATCATCAACCGGCGCGGCTGGAGCAATAATTGAGGCACGCATCGCATAAGCCAAACCAACCACCCCGATCGCACAATGCAGCGATCCACATCCTTGCACGTTCATCGTTAATTATACAGCATTTCGGTGCATCATCATCATCAGCCAGTGTGTCGCCTCTAGTGTGTTTGTGTGCGGTGTTGCTGGGACCTTCTTGAAAGCCAAAAAAACGCACGCAGCACCGAGGCCGCGTCGCGCTTCTTGTGTGACATCGCAAGTTTGGTAAATAGCATTTTCACTTTTGTCGATATTCAAATACCGACAATTAATTGAGCGTGCGTGGAGTAATAAGCGAACCTCCAGCAGCACCTTCAGTTCTCGATTTTGCGGTCGAATGACGGATTTGTCGTCTGGCATCGAATGGTTCGCTTGCGCTCGCGCTCGTTAATCATGGTTATCAGTGCAGGGGCAGGGTTGGAAGTTTTTGGAAATAATTACAATGTATCAGCAGTTTTAACGTTTTTTTTCCCTTCCCTCCATGGCCGAAACACGACGCCATTGTTGTGGTGAGATGCGTCGCAGGTTGCCGCATTACATATGCTAATGATCACGATCCTATTGGAACATGGGTGCAACCAGTGGATTGCTCCTTCTTATTCCGGCAGGATGCGTGCGTGTCTCAAAGGACCGCCCAATGTTATAATTAATTACAAGTGCTACATCATTTTTGCACTTCGTGCTCGAAGGAGGTGCAGATGCGCGGTGGTGGTGCTTTATTTTTGTTGTTGAGATTTTTGAGAGCAGCACATTAGTGTTTTGGCGATAGTATTTTAAACTAATTTATTGGAATGATCACAAGCATTCTTTTAACTTTGTTTAATAAGCAACCATCAGTTTTACTTAAATAAAAGACGCCATCCACGTTCATACATTTCATCGTACATGGAGCTCTTCGCCCATCCACTTCACGTTCATAACTTTAAGTTACCAAAGTCTATTTACAGGTCTCTTTTTCTCTTCTTTTTGTTCTTGTCGTGAGTCTCTTTATTCGTAATTTTTGTTAACGAACGAAGCTCAGAGTTAAACTACAGTCGCAAAATACTCTCTCATACATGTTCGGGAAATTTGTATCGAGCTCTATATCCGTAGACTATAGGATCCACGCCACTCACTTTCAGTTTTCGACACAACACACAATTATTGGCTTCATCGCTGCTCAAATATTCCCCAAAAATTGGTGCAATATAACATGCATCTTTTTCGCTATTTGAAGTGACGCTGAAAAATGTTTAACCCCAAATTGTGGTATTGTTTGTTTTGACTACCATCGTCAGTCGCAACATTCGAAAAGTGAAACAATCTCTCGCCGGTTCTCACTAACAGCTCGCTCAGTTTGCTCGCACGTGGAATATCGTGTGATCGTAAAGTAGCGTCTAGGGGCATACTTACAGTCACTGCTTTTGGCACAGATCGCCTGCAGTTGAAGGTGATATCGCGGGCTGATGAAGCTGGTCGCCATGCGCCTCATATAGCGCGCCCGACCTGCGATAGGTACGACGTGCTCCTCCATAGCAGCGGCCACTGACGGATCGCCACTGTATGCGTGCCGGACTGTATCGTCGGCGGTATCACAACAAACAACAATTTCAACAGCGGCACCGGACGCTCCTTCGAACGTTTTGGTCACTGGTGATGCTGCTGCTACTGCTGCTGTTGATGATGCTGCTGAGGGCATCAACGGAGTCGCCACTTTGGCTGTGGACATCATCTGCGAGATAGCGACACATGCGCACACACAACCACACAAAACAACACAATCGAGAGCCCAATGCTGTAACTCGCGGTATCGCGATCGTCACTATTTTGGTTTTAGAACGTTCGCACACACGGGTCGCCACTCTTGTTGTAGATAGGTTTGTCATTCAATTCGGCATCCCATAGCTTCCTGCGGATGACGGATCACCCACGCGAATGTGGTCAATCCCGGCCTCACCTTTCAACTGAGCGATAACCGGATTGAAATCGAAAGGATGTCGACCGAGCTACCCGAAAATGCCACATTCGTTCTGCGCGCGCTCTCTCATTCTCTTTCTTTTGAACGAACACGATATTAATTAATCCACTGACAGCTGTCACGACCTCACCGTACTGCTCTACACCCTCGCGTAGCTTTTGTCATTTTCGCAACAAAATTACACCCCATCAAACCGTCGCACCCTTACGTCACCAAAATTTCATGGCGATCGCGATCATCGCGAGATCATCGTTCACGGGAATTAGAACAACAACACGCCACGGGCGTCGTACGACAGTTCTGAGTAGTACAACTGATGTGACGCGCGGTGCAAGGGAAAGGAAGTAACTAAATGTATTACGCAAAATAAGGAGCGCAGAAGTGTACTGAACTGCCGCCAAAGACGCACCACAAAACTTGGCCCCGTTGGTGGTGGTGGTGGTGCTACTGGCGAACGGCGAGATAAGAAGGCACGAGCTCTGGTGCCTCCTGGTGTCCGGCGTTGGGAAGGTGAAGGTTGAGATTAAATCGAAAAATAGCTCAAGGTTTGCGACGGCCGACGGCGGCCGGCGGACCGGTGGCCGTTGCTCCTGCTTGATTTTGCGTTTTCGCCAGGGGTTTCGCCTTTATAGTAGTTGGGTTTTTGGTTTTGTTTATTTTGATATTAATGCTTTTTCTACCCCGCAAATGGACGTGAACAACGGGCAGGTTCAGAGTGATAGCGCGAGAGGCATGGTCGTTTGACGGTAGCCGTAACACAAGGTAGCCAAAAATGTGTCCCAAAAAGACTAATGTCACCATTGTGCTGTGGCCGCTGGCGTTCACAATGTTTCGCTGCTGCTTGATGGCGCATTGCGCAGAACGCATTTTCCTGCTGAAAGTGCGCCGCGCAACCGCCGAACTGAACGTGGAAGGGTCTGAATTCGTCAATGAAGTTCGTTTTGCTTTTCGATTATCACTCGTGGCAGCTCTCTTTACTTTGGAATAAAGCGATAATTTAAGTGTTTTGAATTATAATTTAAAACAATTTGAAACATTGTGCGTAATTCCTACAACGTGTACAATACTTCACTTTCATGTTTATATCACTGTTTAGAGGATAAGGCAGTTGTCGCTTTCGATCGCCAAAAATGATCCAATTGTGACCATCCTACGTACAATCCACTGTGCCATCATTTTGAGTGGCCGCAAACGCGACAGAGCGGCATTAAGAATGCGTGCGGAATAATATAGCTTCCTGAAAAGGACATTACTTCTTGACGTGCAAAATCAATCAACCAACGGGCTCTGTACTGATTGGATTTCTTTTCGGGAGGGGTTTGATCAGAAATCCCCCCGCCATCGCCATAAAAGATCAAGAATGGCATGTTGGTTTCGCCACGTTTCAAATTTAAAAGTAAAATCCTTACTCTCTCTCCACATTTTTCGTCTGTTTTTGTCTGATCCTCCTTTTCCATCCATCTCGAGAGATACAGAGATTTGTGATCATGCAGTTTTCTGAGGCAGATAATCTCGATTGTGATTGCGAACCGATTGACGAATGGTAGCGGGTCTGGGATTTCAGGGCCGAGAGTTTCAAGTTACCGTGGTATAAACATATTGTTTTATAACGGGTTTTTGTTTCTTGAAGTTGCATTAATGCTAGAAGGACATATACATTCATATGTCAATAGTTTAAATTATAAATTATCATTTGACCTTTGCAACCTATGTTAGAAATGTTGGACTAACTTGTTGGAAAAGTGTCTACTGTAGTTCCGTAAGGCATACGTAATATGTGCACAATAAAGTTATGGTGCTACCGATAAAAGGCCTGTTTTAAATTAAGATTGTATGCTTTATATTAATTTAAAATATCAAAACTCAACCGAAATCCTAAATTGTTCCTCGAATTAACACAATATTGCCTCGACACTGCCTTCACGAAACGCCGCATGCGAGCTGAGACATATGCAATACAAATTCAAATATGGCACCACCTTCAACCAAAGGTCGCTCATACTGGCATCGCGCTAGGCTCTGTAGGTGTCGAACAATATTGTTACCTATTTGTACGATTAATTCTAGGCGTTCGTGCCCTTGAAAGTAAATCAGTTCGTACGCCAGTTTCGTCGGTGTACTCGTTGAAGGCATCGTTAGCGGTTTGTTGTTAAAATGGGCGCTTCAGTATCGTCGTTCTTTTTTATTATTCATTCCCAAACCATTTGGTGGAGATACGGTTCGATGCGTGTATGCTCATACACTTTTGTCGATAAAAAAAATAGGGCAGACAGGCACTGGTAGGGGCGTTGTGCGGCATCGTGTATTTAAAAGCTCAACCGAGCTGGTTGGTATCGAATCCAGCGTTCGCGAATACTGTTTGTGCAAAAATTATGACACGGTCACGATTGTTTGTATTGCTGGGTGTGTGGTTCTGTAATGTCAAACGACGATATACACAGTACATGTCGCTCGTGGTCGAGGTTAGCAACGCACACACGAGAGCCTTCTACTGTATTACTCTCCTGGTGGCACCCAAGGGAGCTCCATGGCACCTGCCCTCAGTGGCCGCAAAACATTGTTTTGCCATCGAGGTAATAAGTTTTACAGCCTAATGCTAATGGAAGTCATGCGCTCTCGAGTCCACCGGGTTTTGCTCTGCGACGTTGACCTGTCTCGTGACCTTCTTTTGGGCGTCAGTGGCAGCAAAGGAAGCTTCGCGACACGTAAGGAAAAGAAGCAAATTTGAGCAAACTAGGCTGGATGGCCAGGTCTGGCACAGGAGTATGTTAATGATCCCCGCGGTTTGGGATGTGGCTGTGAGCTTTTCGCACGCTGCTTTTTCGTTGTTTGGTGTCCGTGGCCGTCAACTTGTTCGATCGACATTCCCTGGGACTCTCTATTTCCTTCTATCTCTGGCAAGGCTGTTGAAGGGTGCTCGATTGAGCATTTAGGAAAAGAAATTTGATGTTTTTATATGCCGCAAAGGTTTAACTTTCTCCGTTTCTCTCTATCGACCACAGCCGAATGTTGATCTTTCGGTTCGGTCAGGGTTGGTGTGGTTGGTAATTAGCTAATTCAGATTCATCGATTAGTTAGTCACACGTTCTGTAAGCTGAAGCGTAGATTGGGTAATTATATATGCCGTAGAAGAAAGTGTAAGAGGATAACAGGGCGAACGATGGTGTTAGTTCAAATCGAAAGATCGAAGTACCTTTTCAGTAGCTTGGTGTGTACGATAGCTCCAACATTTTTCATTTATTCCCCTCTTTTTACAGAATATTAATCATGAAATGGTGGTAATTTTTAATGGTCTCAATGAAAGTACACTTAAGCAAAAAGCATGAATATATTCATTGGAATATAAGTCATGCTTTGACACATCTGCCATTGTCTAATTTGATGATATTTGAATTATTTGTATAAGAAAACTCTTATATAATACACCATGATAAGTTTTTAATCGTTCAAGGTTCTAAGTCATTGAATGTTAAATAAAACCCAAACTTTTGCTTAAGCTTCATTTAGATTCACCAGCAAACACCATCAGTAAATGCACTCTGACGTACTTGCCAACGATCTTGCCAGCACTCACTTTGGTCGTTCTGACCTCAGTTTACATTTGTAGCGGTTGTTTGGTGAAAAAAGGAAAAGTGTTGTTAATTAAAGAAATGCTTGTTTGCCAATCCACTGCACGTCGTACAGTTCAAGCGCTTGGTGCGTCAAAGTCACGAGTAAACAACAAATAAACGTTCCAAATAAAATAAATCAACAATTGTTCAGTGAACCATGAACAATTCCGCAGCCATACGGCACGGAAGGGCAGCCCAGAATAGGTTAGAAAATTGGATCTTGGGGCCCGTTACGGTGAGGTGTGACAATTAGCATCAAACTGGTAGAATATAGGTTCTACGATGATCTAGAAGCTACTTCAAAATCGAGCTACATTTCTCTGGTTTCTTATGTGTTTTCCCCTTTCTTTCGTTGAGTATTGACGGTTTGTTTATGTTTTTTGTTCTAAAGTTTTATTGTTATGTGTTAAAATATTGAATGTTCAAACTAATCGCAGCTTCTTGAACTAATGCCCTGATGTAAATATGAATATCGACGGAGAGATGTAAATACACTCACTCAACAATACACAAACGATTGTCGCAGACAGCCGAAATTTGCATGCACTTACCGCTTATCATTGGAACAAAGCAAAAAGTTTAAAGAGAATGTAAAAATACACAGAGATTCTAATACACAGTTCAAACAATTCCTTCTGTCACGCTACACGTGCTGCTCGTTTCGCTCACTCGCAGCTTTGCTCACCCCAAACATGTTTTATGTTGCATCCATAGATGTACGAACATAACGATATGATAATAATAGTTTTGTTGTATTTTTCTTCTTTCTTTCCAGGTAAGTGTCTTGCCGAACGGGCGCAACGTCCAAAACAAACGTCTGCCACATAAATCGCGCTCCATCATATGCGTTTAACCACGAACGGGTTCATTCCGGTCCGGTTGTGCTGTCCGTCTTTGACCTGGAACGCAAAAATCGATTTTAATTTTATGACCACAACCGCCGAAGTATATGGTCATGATGGTATACCGTGTGGCGACCCAATTTATGCTCGATTGTACTTCTCCACAACCAATTCCTTCACACTTCCACCTCACGTTGATATCCAGTGCTCGCTGGCTATGTTGTGGTCGTGTTTAAATAGAGTTTTGCAGAGTTGTGGCGATGCAGAAAATATTAAATATTTTCAACGTTCGATTTTGTATTCTACCAGATCTTCTAAATTGGTTCAGCTTCTTCCGATTCTTGCTACCTTTTTCACATCTGCATACCATTAACACCTTCTTGCGAGAGTGCTCAGCCTCGTATGCACGAGTTATTAACGTCCTTTTGGTGCTGCTGGTCGAAAATTTTGGTAGATTCTAATTATGCTTGGCCGGAATTAATCTGCGGCGCAGCGTGAGGTCACAGTGATGGTATGCCGGTGGCGATACGAATAAAGGGAAAATCATTCGTAATTTTAGACATCGACTATAAGTCGCTGCTCAGCCCATTGCTTGGCTTATGAGTTTCCTGCTGCCTGTCACTTGTAAGGTAGCGGGAGCGAGTTATTCGATTCAGCCTCCACCGCTGCCAGCGGGCTAAGGAATCTCAGACACGCTCTCTCGTCGTCTCGTTGGCATTCTCAAACCGCACGCCCGTTTCATTATGTGCTGCATTTCACACCGTGACCAATAAGCCGCCAGGATCGGGATGCCTCCCTTCGGGGTGGACTAAAGCATTCCAGCATCCTTTCTTCATCACCGGCTCATTCTGTGTCGCTGAGTGCTTTATGTTTTGCATTTTTTATGATTTGCGCTGGACGGAACTGCACTTTCGTGCCCTCGCTTAACCATATGCACTTTATGATTTATGTCGTTTGCTTCTTGCTTTCATTCATTTGCACTCGCTCGCTCCCTGGGACTGGCGAGTGAGGGACTTGGCGGGAATTGGAAATTCAAAATATAAATTCTTGCTGTTCAACACCATCTCCGTGGGTTTTATGATTCGCGGATTTTCGGTGTTTTCGCGCGTATGTGTCCAACCGATCTGGACACTCTGCTTTCTAGCGGATGTTCATGGAGCTCTACGTGTTGAACGTGACCATAAAATGGAAATTAATGGAATGAAGCAATCTTTACCCGGTAACGACGAACTCTTTAGCTTCTCCCTTAAGCACTAAAGTGCAATCTCAATGCCAAAATGCAGTCGATTTAGCACAGTCGTTGTTACTTCTCCTTCTGCCGAATGGTTAAATGCTCTTGGAGTTATAAACTTTTCATTATCCCTGTTTGACCTTAAGTTGAAATTATCATTAAAAATGTAACTATGTGCAGTAGCAAGAGATAAATCACTGCGACAAAATAGTCAACGGAAATTTCTAAACTGTGAATGTTGCAAGCAAGTCGAAAGTTGCGTTCAAGCTTGTAAGGTGTTGCGTGCAATTTCGAGCGAAGAATCGTGGGCGAAATTGGAAAACGATGGGCGAAGTGGGGCGAATTTGTTTTTTTTTTCATAAAACTCCCTTTTCAAAATTAAATTCAAAACATAAACTATTAGATTAAAATCGGCTGGATCAGAGTTATTGAACCATGTTACCTTATTTCCACTAATTCCAGTTTGAAAAAACGATAGCCCAGACTGAATGAAACGAATATCAAAAAATTTGATTAGTTATGATATTTTCAAACAATAGAAAAACCCTAATCTGTGAAGGATGATTCATTGCTTTCTGTTTATTTTCTTTACTTTGTGATGTTTCATTCAGGATAACTACGGCTGATTTTGCTTTACCGCTGAACGTATAATCCTTTCCACGCCACTCAGGGGGTTGGTTTCGGTTTCGGTGTTGTCTCGTCGACCAGTTTGCTTGCATCTTTCGTCGCGTTCGGACGCTCGGAAGCACCGGACCGCCGGTGGTCCGGTGCTGCCTTCGCGCCATCCGCAAGATGATCGCGATCGCGTCTGTTTTCCCGCTGAAAAGCACCACGAGATCAATTTTTTCAATCAATGAAAAGGCGTGAAAACGATCGACAGAATGTGACAAATAGTTAATTTTGTGTGTGTAAGGACTAACAAGTATCGAGTATGTTTAGAATGTTTCAACTGTAAAAAGTACAACCTTTAGCGCCTAGTGTTGTTGCCGGCTTTTTGTAAGCGAATGCTACCCTGTAAATATCGTTGTATAGTAGCACTCTAGCATTAAGATGTCGTTCCCAAAAGTGTTGGCAAAATGTGTGCTAAGCGTACGAGTGCGTTGTCCACAATGATTAACAGTGTTTATATAAGAAATTAAGTGCAGTGGCTTCGATTGCCTATGCCATTCCCGTTTGAGTGTTTTTGAATATGCTGTCATAGATATGGAAAAAAGAAAAGAAATAGATGTCGCGATACCGCGATGGTCAATCATCGTTTAGTCAGTCAACGATCGGCGAAATTTCCAGGTAACCATTCAGAAAGCAATATTGAAGAAGCACAATGTGATCCTTCCGGGAAGATGGGGACACCAAGCGATTCGCTCCTATTTATGCGATTTCTCCGCGAGTCTCCTAAAGTACGAACCTTGGTTTAATGTTATTACTAACAATGAAAATACCTTTAATTAAGAGACATATTTATGACACAGTGAAAAGGTTGTGTGTGTCATATTTTAGTGTTTCTACAGTTTTGTTTTGTTATTTTGCTAAGGGATTAATGTGTGTTTGTCCCGCGGAAAGGGATTCCACTATCTGTTTTTTTTAACGCCATCAGTTTTTTTTAAACGATAATGCCAATAATGTAAGATCAAGTGGTTGGTATCCATTAGTAATGAATTACTCTAGACGCAACGCTGCTACGAACGAAGATGATATCAATTATAATTTTATTCTTTGTATTTGACTATAGCATGTATGTTAAGCATAACATACGTCGCATCTTCAAATCGATTAAATGTTGTTTTGGCAAAAAAATATTTGGAACTATATCTGTTTTATAAGAAGAACTGAGCCATTCTGTATTTTTGAAGACATCTGTTCTATGGTGTCTGTTACTGAACAGCTTCAAATGATTATTATCTGAATATAATAGCAATGCACGATCATTATTCATCGAAGAACTTTAATGCTTTTTAAAGAAATTTAGAATTGTACACACTTTTTATCATAAACCCGCTTAAATCGAATAATAATCATATTGATTTTATTCAAACAGTGACGATAATAACGATGAGCTCATGGTTAATTAGTATCCTTTCGTTCGTTCGTATTAAGTTCGATCGTATATTTTTGGCGAATTTTATTTCTTCTGAAGAAATTTTATGATGCAGCAAAGGCTCAAAAACAAGGCCCAAAACAAGATGGCGTGATCCGTTAATCGCCAAGTTTATTACTCGAATTTGCCGAATCCATTTCGCCCTAATGTGCCTAAAAGCTTGAAATTGGATTTATGCTTTTCTCATGCACCTTCCCGTGGGTTCG
>NC_064874.1:58025796-58080796 GCF_943734745.1 Anopheles darlingi
GTAAATGACAAAAATCGATTTCGTGACAAATTTACGGTCCACCTCTAACCCTCCTCCAAAACCGCGCCCCGGAGCTTTCACGGTCCTTCACCTTCCGATTCATCTGGTGAATGGCTAATTTATTAATATCCGATCTAACGCCGCGCTCGTTCCTTTCCGCGTTATCGTGGCCGCGAACGCGCGTCTGTGTGTGGAATGATGTGTCTTTGCTTGTTGCTCGTCACACCTGAACAACCCCAGGATCGTGTTGTGGTGCCGTACGAGATCGTACACCAATCCAGCAGCCGGGAATAGAGATCTTCAGGTCGGCAAACAAGCCGACGGATACCACCGGTCCTCGTCTCTGTCTCTCTCTCTCTCCTCCAACCGACCTCCGAAATCGGTTCGAGCGCGTGTTCAAAGTTGGTTTTATTTGTCAACTTTATTTCCACTTTTACGGCCGATCCCTCGCGGCGGTGATCGGAATGGCCGCGATCGCGCAGGGGTAGCACGCTCCGATGAATCTCCGTCCGTTCTGTGAAGCTGAAGCGCTGTGGAGAAGGGGAAACAGCGTTGTTGTTCTACAGTGTTCCTCGTTATGATGGGGTGGGTATGGGTATGTGGGGTATGCGGGCGGCTGATAAAATGCATTTCTTTATTGGGCGCTTAAGAGGTGACGGTTACGCACCCCCGCCGATGTTGTGCGTAGGTCTGATCAGTTTTAATTTATTCCGAAACCACCCAAACCGTTTATAACTAGTCTCTGGAGATCATAAATAATAGAGCACATTGGGATACGCTAAGCAGAAACCATAGAGACCGACTTCTGAGCCAATCACAATCTGAGGCGTGAGTTGTGATTGAAAAGAGAGTGTTTCGTGGTGAACGTTCGAATTGAAGCCGGAAAACTGATCCGAACTACGCGACGTGAGTCGTGTGATATCTCCCTGTAGCGCGCTACCTTTACTGCCTCTTCTTCTACTGACGCTGCTGCTGCTGCTGCTGCTGACGGTATATGGTGTGTGGATAGTGTGTCTCCAATTAGTATCGGAAATTTATGTTGCCACGGTTTTACACCCCGAGATGGACCGAAAGCGTCCGACCTTATGCATCCAGATTGCGGATGCCCGGGGAATGTTTCGCCCAAAAACGCCTGATGAGCCGATCTCTTCCGCACACACACACACATACGATGGCGACGACGGCGATTGAGGAGGACGACGAGGAAGAACGTCGATAGCGATGGCAATGATGATGGTGATGATGATGATGATGATGATGATGATGATGATGATGATGTGAGTCGTAAGTGGACGTCCTGGTGTGGCCGTTCGGTAAACCGCCGGTGGGTATCGATCGAAGGAGAAGGAGAGAAGAACATTGCGGGGTTGCGCCTATCGCGGCGACGCGTCGCGGAATTTTTTCGTTTGTATAATTCCGTTCTTTATTGAAATTGGTGTTTTTCCTCCGGACCGCGTTAAGATCACCATTTAGACAAATTTATGAAGCTATTATACTAATTAATTCAAAATTTGTGGTGGTCCGTGGCAGCAGCTCCAAACGTGCGCGGCACACACACACGCACGGTCATTCAGGACAGTGAAGGAAAGGTGTACAGTGATCGGAATGCGTTTAAACGTAAGCCAGTTTATACCTGGACCTACTTTCTGGATTTTTTAAAGTGGTGTCCATTCACTGAAAGCAAGTAAAACTGTCATTGTTATCTTTTGGGTGTGTCAGAACGCGCAGATACTGATTTTGATTTGATTATCTTTTGGTAGTAAAATACCGAAAGCATGATGTTTGAGCAGATGAAGACCAATGTTGGTTTGTTAAATTGAGGCAGTAATCAGATCCAAAACTGTGACCCACTTGCAGTGGAAAGTTTCGTAGAAAAGTGTGGCATTAGTATGAAAGTTAAGGGCAAAATTAAAATGAAGAAACGCGACAGCATCTGCAATCTGCAGCTAGGTTGAACTGGATGCTGAATGCAATGCATCGGCAATTAAGATGGAATGTGGACTTCCGACTAAGCGTAATTGCGAAAAAGAAATATTGTACTGATAAACTATATCCTATCCATTGGGTCAAATTTAATTTAAATTGATTAGGTATTTAGTATGTGATTTATTCCTATTGAAAGAAGTTCTATTTCAACAGTTCTGTTCGTTATGCATACTTCTGTCATGATTGAAGGAGGAAACGTAATGTTAAATTAAATCAAGTCTATATTTTCAAATGTTAATTATTCTTTATTGTTGAAATCTTTCTTAGTTGATTGATTTTAACCAAAAAATGATCAAAATCTAGAGTGTGCTGAAATGATTTCTCGTCACTGTATTTGGAGCGCGTAGTAATTTTGCAGAAGGAACATGTAAAGATTTTGGATTTGATTCCCAAATTTGATTAGCCAGGGCTTGAGGCCAGTCAGGATCATGTAGTTTGTGATTTATTCTTTAACATTTGGTGATTGTTTCGCATCAAATCGAGAAAGGCGGCGTGCAGACCCATTCAAATACGTCTGAACTAACTGAAATCCAGTGCTCTAATTATCATCTTTAGTAAATGCGAAAACTCCAAAAAATGGTTCCGCGCATTGGCGTAAAGTACGCTAATTGTACCACCGAACAATGTTTCCCCTGGCCAGGGTATTGAGCTCCCACCCTAGGCACTCCCTAGTTCCGTGGTACTCGGGAAAGCCGCAAACTTCACCTCGCCGCAAATGACCATAAATGCACGATCTTGATTGGAAATAATCGATCAAATCTTCCACCTTCCGCCCCGGGGTCCAGTTCGTACGGGGGCTCGTACCAACCGCGAATAAACCGACCGCCAGAATCCCCCCCCTGTTCCCGAACGCCTTCCACCTTTCGCCGGCAACGGGGCAGCGACAGGAAATTTAATCATAATTTGTTCAAATTATTTCCACAAATTAGAAACGTAATTACATTAAAATTTAACCAAAAAAAGCGGCCTGCGGTCGCCTCTCCATCCACCACCTCACACCACTCGGACCCCGTGGCTCGATCTCGACTGAAATGGGTTCGTCGTTTTGCGATCGTTCAAATTGTGCGATGCCCCGGGAACTGGGCAGACTCGCCCGGTGGAGAAGAAAGCCCCGCTCGGTCGTCTGTTTCCCCCGGGTCTCTTGTGCATCCGCGCACCCAAGTCGTCTCCGGTTGTATTGTTGGCAGTCCCGGGATCCCGAGGGCTGCTTGGCGTGGAGATCACTCCAGCAGCCTTATTTAATCTCTTGTGTACCGTGCCTTCCATTCATTGGTCAAGAAATTAAATCCCGTGAGGATGATAATTGTTCGAATCTGCTAGCAGCAGCAGCATCACACACACACACTGTCTGTCTGTCTGTCTGTAGAGCTGCTGAACGCGCGGGCAACACTCTCGGCTCGGATCGGTCAGCATCATTTCCTTTCTTCCCCTCTTCAACAATGCTCGAGAGAGATGAGAAGCTACTGCCTTGGCCTACCAGCAAGTCAGCAGCCAAATCGAGAAATTCGTTGAAAATGAATGTTAATAATGAAATGAAGAGATTTGCTTCTTTGCTTCCTCTCAAACCCTCCCACCCGCGGAGAATGGTCCATTCTTTCATCAACCGTGGGGCTCCGTAATTAAATCGCAATTAAACATCGTTCTGCCTGCTGCTGCTGCTGTTGCTGCACAGAGTGGCGCAGGGTGTGAAGTGTAGTGCTTTGGCAGTAGCAACGGGGTAACTCCTAGGGTTCGGATTGCCAACAAAAAATACACACGGTTCCAGATTCCTCATTTCCAGAACTATTGAGGGCTTCTGTGAATGGCTCAACTGTTGGAAAAAGGGTTTTAGAAAAGCCAAAGCACCACCAACAACAACAGCAATTCCGTCACCGCGGGGGCCACCATAAGGTGTTTGTGAGTGGACTTCTGATTACCCCCACCACATCCTTCCTATTCCGCAGGTTCCGGAATGACGGTTCTTCGGGCATCGGAGAATGATTTAATCGACAAAGCAAAAACTACTGACCTCCCCTCCAAAAACGCCATGCCGGACCTACCGGATGTGCCGCGCGTCGTCGTACCTCAATGAAGTGAAATTACTGTTATTAAAGCGACCGGTATGAATGGGTACCGCGTTTCCCTCCCTCCCTGTCCACACCATATGTCCGCGAAGGGATTCTCCCGCGGGGGACGATTTTTGGCTCACATTTGTGTGGTGTTGAAAGGCGGAAAGAGCGGTGATCGGTGATCGTTAGCTCTGTCGGACTTCGACGACGCGAGCAGGAAGGTAATAAAAGCCCGCTGAAGAAAAAGGACGCGCGTCCGTCTGTGTTCGTTTGCTTAATCGTCCTAAAAGCTACGTCGCGCGGAAATTAGGCCCGCAACAGTGTGTGCTAATCACTTGGTGGACGTGGTCGATACGATGATAACTCAAAGTTTTCCGCCTGTTCGGTGCGTAAAGCAAATACGGAATGATTCCACGGTTTCGATGATCAGCTTCGTAGCTAAACAAGTTATTATCCTATGCTGGGTTTTTTATTTTGGGGAAATCGATAGAATGATTATGCTTAGGAGAGGTATCAGAAATACTTCATTATTTATTTATGCTATTCATTCGATCAATGATTTTGCAAGTGTATATCAACAGTTAGAAAATTTGTCTATTCAATGATCTAACAGTTAGAAGATACCTTATAATTCGCAATTACTGATCGTTTTACATCAGTTGGTGTATCTTAGATAAAAGCTTAGTTATCGATTTGATAGGTCTTGTTACTTTAAATAGTGTTTGAATTTGAAATGTATGTGCCAATCCTCGTACTCCAACCAACCTGTCAACCAACCTGAGAATCCGCTGCAGAATTTTTCTATCGCAATTTTA
Source organism: Anopheles darlingi (assembly GCF_943734745.1). Lineage (NCBI taxonomy): Eukaryota > Metazoa > Arthropoda > Insecta > Diptera > Culicidae > Anopheles > Anopheles darlingi. The sequence continues at coordinate 58,030,646 of NC_064874.1, forward strand.
ATAGCCATAAAGATGGCTTCAAAGATGCACGAAATAATTTTGACGATGTACGGAGCATTCATGCTGGATAGTCCAAGACCTGAAATATATTCTTCCATTTATTGGATTATGTTGTAATGGGATTTATTTAGATTTAAGAAGTTGTTACCATAATCGAAAGATTATTTAGGTCTGGACGTTGCTATAGGATTAATTACATTGTAAAAGGTTCTAAATCCCAATGCTTGAAGTATTAGGCAATTGTCAATGAGAAGTTGTATCGGATAGTGAAATTGATTTTTTGAATGCTAGAGAACCTAAATTCGATCTGGATTAAAATAGTCACTAAGTTTGATTAGCCGAATGTCTAAACTAAGATGGGGTGTATAAGGCGCTAACCCCTTTTTTTCAATATTCTTATTCCAATAAATTGTCTGCATTTTGATATACAAACCAACCACCGTTTACCAATCCTAACATACAACATGGTTTATGTTTATGATTATGATCTAAGACTATGACAGAGCAAAAAAAATAATTTCATTATACAACAAGAAAAGCGTATTTAAGGTCAAACTATTAGAGATAATGTTTCACTTTCACTTAAACTCCCAGAGATAATGTCAATTGTTCTACTTAAAGATCAAATGCGACTACTTTCCCCTTTCGTGACGTCAGTCAGTCTAGACATCTTATTGATTGACCTTAGGCTCACGTTCGTTAACGACCGACAGGAAGAACGAACGTCCCATGAGTGGTCGGCACCAACCACACGGTCACACCGATGACCCAGCAATTAGTCGAAAACTCGCAGCATTCAGCTGCTATAAACGATTCCAATTGGTGTTGTTCTTCGCGGCTCGAGGAGCAAAATTGGTCTCTTCGCTGTATTGCATCAAAACTCGGCAATGTTCGAAACCAAGGGGCACAGTGACTCATTTGCATGTCAATCAAATTTACAATAATCAATCTGCGCTCCGCTTTGCGACTGATTTTTACGATTTTCTCTAACGTGTCCGCGCGATTAGCGTAAAATTGAGGTAATTTGTTATGCCCACACTTTTTATTTTCGTTGGCCATACTCGCATTGCACGAGTATTTCAATTGAATCTCTACTGGCATGAAGAAGAGGTTTATACGTCGATTGCTGGATTCAAATACCCCTTCAAGTGAATAACATTAGGCACTAACGTTAAAAATCAAAATAGAGCGGAATTATTTTTATGATACACCACGGGTTTAAAAGTAGAATTCCAGTTGGGTCGCACAATCTTCCTCGAGGTTTAAACTTCAACTTCACTCAGTGGCAACCATCACCTTCTGTTGGGATCCCATTATAACCTCCGTTGACATCAATCCCATTTCCGAAGGAAATGGCTCGCAGGAGGATAGAGCTTGTTGGGTCTTTGGGAGAAAATGCAAATATTTTTGCTCTGAATGGCTGCCGCGTATGATTTGTCTCTAGTCTAGCGCCTGTCTAGCGGCTCGCTTAGTCACGAACCCGAGCTCTAGGTTGGCCGACAGCTAATTTCACAGTTTTATTGAATTATTAATATTCACTGTCGCGGGGTTTCAATCATCCGGCAGCGCAGTTCCTTGCTGCATACTACCCGATAACTAGCAAAGCGACATAGCGTTTCCTGCTCACGGTTTGAAGAAAAACATTTAAACCGACGGAGACTCGCTCTCGAAGGTGTCGGTGGAAGTACTGCGGCAATTCTAATTAACGCTTTCGCTGGTCGCGGACACTAAAGCCACAGAAAGGTACTTGGCTCAACAAACGAACGCGGACGGATGATACGAGAAACATGGTGCACGGCGAAGAAGACGATCCTCTGCCAACCATAAACTACAGCACCCGCAGCGAATTGGCCAGGAACAGGCGCGCAAACAGGAACGTAAAGCCAGAACGAGCGGCGAGCCAGCTTCTTCCTTCCACATTGGTTCGCGAGCATGTACTGCATGATGGTACCCGGGGTGTGTGTATGTCCCGGGCGCATCGCCAGAACATGTTTTCGCGCGCGAGCGTTTGTGTTGTGCATGGCAGCAACAGCAGCAACAGCAGCAGCAGCCTGCAGCTTTCTGGGCTTTGCTTTGCTTATCATTGTCGTAAATTACGGTGCAACATCTTTATAACACCGCGCGAAGGCGAATTAGGAGTGACGCGAAGCTTCTTAAAGCTCCATAACGAGGACACGACGCGGTGCTGGCAGAGAGCTGACTCTAGCTAGCTAGCTGACTGGCAGGGTTGGTTGGTTTTGCCCACCGGCTTTTATGTTAATATTTTTCAAAACAAATTTGTTATTTTCATTTTAATAATAACGTTGGTCGTGGTTCCGCTGCTGCCGTTGCATTAATTAGAACGCTTTCAGTAAAATATTCTAAAAACTGATCCATCGTGCATTTATCATTAAGTTTGGTTTATCATGTTGAAACAATTAGGAGGCATCGAATATTCTATAACATATTCCGTTGATATTCATTCATTACATATTCAACGATTAGCATAACTCCATGGTGGTTTTTTAGTACCCCCAAAAAGTATTTTTCGACACCTAGTCATTCCTGATGTATAATTTATGAACACTCTGGGATTTATTTTAATATTGGTCGACTTTTTGGACAATAAGCTTTAATATACTTGATTACAGTTTAAATAGTAAATCAACGACAGTAAAATCAAATCAAATTTAAAAATGATTTAAATTAAAAAAATATATATTCCATTATTGCTGGTGATGTACTTGCTTTATCGTTAACCTCCCAATGCCGCCCAAACGGTACGTTTTCCCATTCAATCGCCGCTCATTATGGGTTCCTGCTGGACCTGACAAGAGTGTGAACGGTTTTACCCTTCAGTTCCGCCCAAAGACGGTGACGGTGCCACACATCTCTTTCCACGCCACGCTCGTCACGCAAACACCCTCTTGCTTCTTTCTGGACTTGAAATGTTTCAATGTATTCTGTGGAGCTCCTACATGATCTCTAGACACCATGTCGCGGGTCTGAGCTTCCCAACATATACAGACACACACACACACGTAGCAAAAGGATGCAATGATGGTGCAGCTTTAGGTGATACAACAACGGTTTGGGTGGAGCAAAGTAAATCCACTCTGCTGCCCACAAATCAACACCATCGCCGACCCCTCCGTTCTGCGTTCATTCATTTCATCGCATTCGCTCGGCTTGGTGTGGCTGTATTATTGGCACGTCTCGTCCGAAACAATGTTGTTAATCTTTATTTAATGCATACACACATTGTCCAACGGTCCGATTTGTTGGACCTGGAATGAGATCGCGTATCGCGGGCGTCCCTCGATAAGCACGAATGTCCTTTCGCGGTTTCGGAGAGTGGTTTAAGATAATTTAATTTCACTCATAATTTCCTCTCGAATCTCGCATTTAATGAGCCAGCATTGATTGTCGGGATCGGGCTTGTGGGTCTCTCTCTCTCTCTTATCATCATGAGCCGGCGTGTTGGCGCATTAGCGTAATTTGTTGGCGCCGACAGCACTACCAGCAAGACCACCATGCAACAATGATGCTTCCAGGCCTCGTACACTCCGTGTGTAAGGTGTGAGGAAACGATGGTCACCAGTTCCATCGTCCATTACAATGTTTCTGGAAAAAATAATTTGAAATAAATTACTCACGGGAACCATCGGTTGCCGGAGCTTGAGGTAGTTGTTTTTATTAATTTACTCGTCCCTCGACCTCATCATCAGCTGCTTCCGAAAGAGAGTGTTAATTGCTTTGCAACGCAATGTGTCACCAACGTTGGGTACACTTGTGGAGGAAATGGGGGCCCGTCATCGGATGCCCAAAAGTTACCGATCCGTTAAATGACCGTTCACGACTGCGACCAGCAGTAATCATTACTACCCAAAATGATCACCATCATCATCATCATCATCATCATCATCATCATCATGGAAAGCATCGGAACGCAACGGAGAACCAACGAGCAAGAACAACAGTTGTCACGCTCGGGGGGATATGTGAATGCGCGAAGAATCTCAATTTGAGGCGCTCGAGAAACGGAAGAACGAGAAGTGCGGAAGTGTGGAAAAGATCGGATTGCGTGAGAGGTGAAAATTATGTTGTGTATGTCTTTACGATGTTTACACTGCCCACCATCATCACAGCGCGCGCACTACAATACTGTGACAGCTATTGGTTGATTTTCATTTAATGGAAATGAAAGCTTACAGATCTTAAAATCTGGTTCCTATAACAACAAGATTCTAACGAATATTGCCGAGTATTATGAGCTTTTCCGTCGTTCTGCCAAAGTGTCTAATGTTGCTTAAGTTAATTCACGCTGTAAAGCGCTTCAAAGAAGAAAGATTGAGTCACGTATGAATGCGATTTTCCAAAAATCAATATCATTTCCAGTTTTGCTTCGATTGGCCCAACAAGTTGACATGTTATTCTTAAAATAATCACCAATCAGATAATTTTTGATAAAATTATACGAAAAAAATAATATAGAACGCCTAGGACCTTGTTTAAAACCAATTCTGTTAGAACCTTAGTCTTACCTTGCAACAAAACGCTCCGGTGGTCGGTTCGTTCCACGTTCGACACCCATTCCCATCATTACTGATCTGCCTCTCTTCGTCTCTCTTTCTCCGCTTTTGGCCGTATTTTTTGGTTCACGATTAAAACGCAACAATTCCACGCCAATCGGAACCGGCCGCCTTAGAAATCCTCATCGAATCGTAATCGTTTTGCCGCGCCGGCCAGTAAAATTCCGGCAAAATGATTAAAGCCCGCGTGTTCTGGCGTGTTTTTACTGTTTTAATCGCCAAATTGTTATCCCGCTGCTGCTGCTGCTGCAACATCGTTCAGTATTTAGCAGGAGGATGAAGAGCAGGAGCAAAAGGAGAAGAAGAAGTCGGTTTGGAGCCTGCGGAAATGAGGAATCGAAGGAAAATGGACAGGAATCGCGATCGACAAGCGCGAAAAACCTGAGGGGCATGGTGATGAGCTCCATATCGTGTGATTAATGTGCAAGGATCAGGGCGTATGGAGCGAGCCGGCGCACGATCACTGTCGATAGGATGGATGGGAACCTAGCATGGTTTAGCAACAGCAACAAAAAACTAAATCGACGATGAAGTGAGAGAAGCACAGAGCAGGCAGCACCAAGCGAACACCCGGTAATTAGTCGATGGACGAAGAAAATCGGAATAACTCCTTCAGTATCCACTCGAAAACTGCATCGATCGCAATCCAAATCGCCGCTTCGAGTTTGTGTTGATGAGTGTTTTTTTTTTTTCGAGTGTTTTGGTCTCATTTTCGTGATAGTTTCACTTGATGTAATGCTGCCGAAGGACGCCACAAAAACGTTCTCGCTAAATCGCGCCAGCAGCAGCAGGAGCAGCAACATAATCACACTCCATCTCAAACGGCCATCATCGCCTAGCTTGGTTCCGCGGAGGGGCTGGGTAATGCCGCGTGAAGAGCGATAAAGTTATGCTGCAACAATTGGCAGCTGACTCATGGCCAATTTGCTGGTGCTCCTTCCCTCCACGATGGCGTATTGGTTGCAATCTGGTGGCGCATGGAAGAGAACAAGAGGATGGCGATATAAAATGACGGCAGAAGGTTTGCAAAATCTGAAATTAATGATATCGGGAAGGAAAATTATTTTAATTAATACCTACGGCATCCAACATGAGGATGCATGCCCCCGAGGGGATGTGTTCGAGAGGAACCTCGAAAACGAAACCCAGCGTACAAAACGTTGTCCACGTTGTGTTTAGGACTGCGCTAACCGGGGTGCGGTTGATAATGACCACCAAGTGTTCGTTCGGTGCATCAGGATCAACCAGAATGGACACAGCTTGGTTGTATGGATTTTAGCAGTACACTTTTTAATAGCTTCCGCGATCCGATGGTTATGTTGTCGAGGAACGACGCCGCTTCTTTGCCCAAGGTATAGCCGACGGTCGTCTGTCTCGCGTGTTTAATTGGTTACTAGTGACGGCATCAATTTTTGAGAGCGGTGAAGAGATATGCTTCAATTTTATATTTTGATCATAAAACTTGAAAACCTGTGGATACGTTGGAGGTGCATGGCATATTTAATCCATTTTTAATTTCGCGAGCGGGACTGGGAAGGTAATGGATCTGGCAAGAGCTATCTGCGTCAATATTTTCTTGGAAGAGTTTGATATCCAACCTTGAACAGTCAGAAGCCATGGCCCTATGCGGGTAGTAATGACAGATTTTTTTTGGCATTTATTCCCAACTCCTTAACTCCTGAGTATTGTTAAGCGTATCGTGTATTAAGTCTTTCATTAACATTTTAACATAGGTTGACTTTCATTCGCATTTTAACATAGGTTGACTTAGAAATCGATAGGATTATTTGTTTTGGGAGTAAATCTCAATAACCTGTATCGCACATAAGAACACTTGCGTCAGCATTATCCGGTCAGAACAATATTCGAACTTCGACGGTTAACAAATCGTAAACAATATCTCCATTGTTCTTACCCAAAGGCGATCCTTGAAATAAGAGTACTTCCAACAAATTAATGAACGTGAGAATTCTACCATGGTTAGTTTGAGTGATAATAAAGAACTAGCTCGCTGAAATGAAACCCTTGCAGAATATGCATTACTGTGGGGTATTCTTTTGAAATTCCCAGAGTCTCATTATAGAGTTAAAATTAGGCCATATGCAACATTATAACCAGCACAACGCTGTTAAAAGGCCAGACTTGAAGGACGTCGAAGCAGAAGGAACGATCATCATCCTTTCACACCCATCGGTCCACTACTGGGGCCGGTTGGTGTTGCATGTTGAACACAGCCCAATGCTGCTCGAAGGAAATAATTATACTATCCTCTCGGCACCTAAACCACACACAAACAAAGGAGAAATGAAGAGGATGAGGTGGGAGAGGCCTATGGTTCTTTTCCTTTTTTTCGCAAACCCTGAAAGCGAGCGAAGACAAGGCAGAAGGAAACGTGAAGCGGAGGAAGGACCTAATTTCGTGTGATTATTAGCTATAATTATTGCGATTGAGTATTAAAATCATGGTTTTAATTATGGAGGCGAACGCAGCAGTGCACTAGCCGATGGTCGTGAGCCAGTTGGCGAGTGGCAACTTTTCGCGTCGCGGTCTCCTTTTTGGCATTATGTGTTCCCTTCTTCCCAAACAGCGTTCCATAGTTGGATTCCCGTTTCGTTTTGTTGCAGGATATTCTGTTGTGTGGTGTTTGGATTGTGTTTTTTACTCTCTCTGTCTCTCGTTGTACCTTTCCTTTAACCCTCGGAAATGAGCCCCGGCCAAAGGGATATCTAATTTGTTGTAGCACACTCGTGAAGCAGCGAGCCGAGTGTGCAGCTTTTGCAACAAAAGGCGCTGGGTGTGCTGGTTGGTGGCGACGACGCCGACGACGACGACGGTGGCGAAACCGATTATTCTGCGGGACGTTGAGCCACAAATTGTAGAGCAGCAGAAGCGCATCAGTTCAGGCCCGGAGTGAGCCCGCTAATTTGTGTTTTTGGTGCGGCAATAATGGCGGCAGGACGAACCCCAAGCGGTGACGGGGGTTGTTGGGTGATTTTTTAATTTGCTTTTCGGAAAGATTTCGAACAAAATTAGGAATCTCCGCGTGGCCGAATCATTGGCTCCGACTTTCATGTTTCTTGTGCGTGCGTGTGTGTGTCAGTGCCTGAGATGCACTGTAATTTGGCACAACGCAACGAGTGTTTCCTGTGAAATACATTTGTGCAGTGCGTGAAGGTCGATTGAGAGCTCTCGCATGTATCCTTGATGATGGTGGTCTGCAGGAGGAAGGTCGGAAGGTTTATCTTACGAGAAATTGCTTTAAAATCCTGTTTGAGACATTAGCAGTAGCTCTTGAGCTTTTTTTCTGATGATTATATCAAATGCGAAGAGATAGAATATTTTTTAAACACTTGCCGTGGATTGTTGGCAACTGAAACACTCTCGTGCAATCATGCTTGGAATCCATGATCGTGGATGGCGAGCTTAAAGCTTCATCCAAAGATCGCAACATGTTGGTTTCAATGAAACAAAAAAAAACCAGCAAACAAACAAACAAACAAATAAAAGGCCCACTCCCACTAACCTGGTAGATGACTGATGGGAGTGTGGAGGAGGTTCGCTTAAAAAGGGTTTCCAAAATTAATAACTTAATGACTCCGCTGTGACAGCTGAATAAATATTGAAAACGAAAACGAATTACGCGATCACCGCCGTTCACCGGGCACACCATGGCTTTGGACCCCGGGGATGAGAAATGCTTTGGCCCATTCCATAAACGGACCCACCGATGGACGCAGGGGAATGTGCTCGCGCGCGCAGAGAGTGACAATCCGCGTCAGTAAGACTCACAACATTAGATAAAGGATTTACGATAAGGTAAAGCGCACCACCACGAGCGCGATGGCGACGACGACGACGAGCAATCATCATCGCCAGGAGTTCCCCGGGAGTTTGTTTTTGTGTGTTTGTGTCGGTGTGTCTGTCTGTCAACCAATGTTTGTCCCGTGAATCCCTCATCATCTACGGACCACGGACACACACACATACACGTCTCCAATCCACGGGTTTCGTATCGCGCCCGTCGCGCGTAATTAATTACTGTCCATTAGGGAGGCAATGATCGGGCTATCGGAAATTAATGAACGCCATGGAGAAAATCGACTGCCTCAGTCATCCGCCCTCCCGTCTGTGTTCGGTGTGACGATAATGGAAGGCTCTTAGCGACGACTGCGACGTGTCCGAGAGTGCGTCTGATACCCGCCTATCCCTGACCGCGACCGGAACGAGTCAATGAATATTGAATATTATACGGATACGCAGCGATCGAACGGAGGAAGGAAGAGCAGGACCACCACTGCTGCTGCTGCTGCTGCTGCTACTTCTGGTGGTGTGGTGACGCAGGGAAAGGTCATCCTCCGATTCGTGACTGCCAACACCAGCCAGCAGCTCAGACCAGGCCCATGATTGAGAGATGCTGTGACAGAGCCGGCTGGCGGGTTTTCGGAGGTCTTTTGGGGAGACAGAGGAAACTGGGATTAACGCGCAAACGCGCAAAGGGAAAGAAAGGAAACGAATAATCTCTTCTCATTAATATCCATCCCTTTCTCCCGTTCGCGTTCATCGTTGGTGTCCCGTTGCGATTGCTCATCATCGGGGTGGGCACGGGACCACTCCAACCCCAATGGCCCCGGGTTTTTGCGGTTCAAATATTTCTTCCTAACACCTCCGCCATGCCACGGTTTTGCTGTTTTCGATCGGTTCGATAAAACGAGATTTTTGCTCATGCCTTCATCTTGTTGTCGCCCATATTCGTGGCCTCTGCTCATTGCGCAGCTCGCCGGGGATGTCCGAGATTGGTACATTCCGTGAAATGATAAAATGACCATTGTGATCGTACCGTTCAGTGGTCTCCGAAATCAAATGGTGTGGGGGAAGGGGTGGTGCATCCATTGCATTACGCTTTAATAAATGAGTTATGAGCCGTGAAATCATAAATCAATGACAATTAAAAGGCAATGAAATTTAGCATGAAAGATCAAGGACAAAAGGAACTCTCAGCCGTCACCTGGTATGGTCGCGGGATTTTTTTGTGCGATGATCATTGGTCATCTGTTCCGATTAATCTTGCTTTAAATTACAATCTAGCGATTTAAATGTCAGTGCATTAAATAATTTAAATTTCCTTTTGCAATACAGTACGGACACTTTCTATAGCCGTAGGTATGTGTGTAGTGTAACATGCACAGTGAGATTATTTATTGAATTTTTTCATGTAGGACATTTTTGAATAAATAAAGTTTTAGATAAAACCATTCGTTTCTTGATTTTGCTCTCAAACTGTATTACCGTTCAATCGCATCAAATCGCACCTTTCAAATCCATGTTACTTAAAAAGAAATGAAAAAGAATGGAGGAGTATCTTCATTACATTCCGTTGACCTTCAGAGTCCTTGCCATTGTATGAGATTGCAGTTTGGAGGGTTATTCCTTTTCCATAAGCCGTGGCCACACGGGGCGAAAACTCTAGCGCAAACGAAAAAATTAATGCCAAAACGGTTTCGCTTAACCCTTACACGCTGTCAAACTTTTATACGTCCGCGGACTTTTTCGCTGAACCCTTGACGCTATCGAACGCTTTATTTACGAAAATGTAGGTTCTTTTCGTATTGTTTTTGCATTTTTAATATAAATATAACAGCAACAGCAACAATATCGTTAAAAACTGCAAAATTTATTCGGAAATCAACTTCAGCGGCCAAAACACAGATGAAAACAATACGTTTGACATTTCGGCATAAATTTTCGGGTTTTTACCCCTGCCACACGAAGCGAAAACATTTTGGCATTAATGTGCAAATTTGCGCGCAAATTTTCGCCCCGTGTGGCCACGGCTATACAGTTACACAGCTAAGAGTACAGTTACATAGTTAAGAATATTGTTACCAACACTCAAATAATAATCCATATGGCATTGAAACATCACAACAAAGTGTTATAATAATTTGCAATATTCATATTTGATTTCTATTTTTGGATTTAACTTACCTTTATTGAAATAGGCTCACTTAATATCGTGAAAACCAGATACAACAAAAATTTTGTTGCGCGCCCAACGTGGGGCTCGAACCCACGACCCTGAGATTAAGAGTCTCATGCTCTACCGACTGAGCTAGCCGGGCAGTTGCTTGGTGAGTGTTGTGATTTTGATGTAACACTGCCTTTCATTTCCACCTTTTCATTTCCTTTTGCATCGTTATGCCGCTGGCTTGATTTAGCAATATCCTTGGATTTGATAACTCTACTTAAATCACGTGTTGCATGAGCTAAAATGCGGGAAAACGGGTTGCGGTTGTAGAAAATTGATAAAGTGTCTTAGAATTGATGAATTGAACAACATTTTTAAATTATTTCATAGTGATGTTATAAAATATCTACCAACAATATATTATACTTTATCATTGATAAATATTAAAAAGATGTGTCATATAAGCGATCAGCATCGCTGATGAAAATGATTTTTTTGTGTAAATATTTATAAAACAATCGCGATGCATCAATGCACGTTCAATGATCGCGATGCATCAATGCACCATTCATACAATTGCAGTTCGTAGGAAAACCAGCTATTCTTACGAAAGCACAATTATTTCAAGTTTTATTCGAAACATCAAATACCGCTCGCATATGTTTAATCGTATTCCTCTTCCCAATGCCTGAGGAAAACATAATGTTCCTACACGTCGCCCTCGATTCGCAAAGAACAAATGAAGAAGGCTAAAAATTAAGATAAATTATTTAATTTATCTCCATTCCTTGTAACACACGAAGCGAGCACACCGGTCCCTAGCACCAAGTAAGATGTTAGCAAACTGCGCTCACGAAACGGAGCCCATGGATTGCATTGGTGGGCAGCCTTGCAGTCCGGTGGTGGTGGCTTGGTTTATGTTTTGGCACTGGTGCGCGCAGAACTGTATTAATGGGTCTTCACACCTCGTTCCGAGTCGAGGGCGATCAGGCGCGAGCGGGGCTTAGACAAATAAAGCTGGCGATATCTTATCGACAAGCAAAAGGTTTTTCAGACCTTGTGCGACAACAACCATCGGCGACAGCGGAAGAAGAGGAGGTGAAGAAAATTTGAAATTAATTTATTCATCCGAGAGAGAAAGAGGCGTGTTCCTCCGATATTCAGAAGCAAGGCGGCCGGACGCGCGCACCCCAGAACCATGTACCATACAATGACCCAAGATGATGCTTCGAATTGGTCGAATAGTAGCGATCGGTGAGTTCTCGGAGTTGGGCGCCCGGGCAGACACGTGGGCGATTGATGAATATTTGTCCTGAGTGTATGTGTGTGTAAATAAATGTTTATTTATGCGTACAGGAAGGAGGTGTTGGGCTGTGTGCTGGATCATGCGTCGATAAAGCCAACGCTACCCTGTCGCCGCCGGTAAGACAATTCGATTCGATTCGCTTTCGATCTCCCAAAACCACCCATCTTCCGGCCACTCCCGGCCCTCACAAATCGAAACTGGGTCCGTGGTGAGATATGCCACAAAAGCGGCTGGAACGGACATGGAAATCGCGAAACATAAATAAGCCCAAACGAAGATCTCTCAGTACTAGGCCACCGCAGGATCCCAGAAGCGAGGAAGGTGGTGGCTGCAGATGATGTCATAGGGTGTGTCGGCGTGTGTGTGCGTTTGTGTGAGGAATGTTGTTCCTTCACCTTCGCGCTGGATTTATAATGTCGAAATTAATAAACCACACACAAAAACCTGGCCCCGGTCAGGCCTGGTCAGGGATGTGGCAAGCGGAGCAGCGAACACGACGGTGAAGATCGTGTGTAAGGGGTTCGCGAGTGATCGGTTTTGTGTGTGACCTATGGCTGGGGCTGGACTGACTGTTGGCTTTGGAGTTCTGAATGCTGATCTCATTCCCAGCTCTATCTGACACACCTGATCGGTTGGAAAGTTTCGTTTCAAAATTTCCAAAACCTCACCGATCCATGCCGATCATCATCCTGCACCTTTTGGGAGGGGGAGGGGGGGGTTGGGGGTAGAAGTAGGGACTTGGTCGTGCTGGCATTTGGGGAGCTTCACTCCACTTCACCCCGCCACTCATACACCACCACCAGTCCGAGCGATCGTTAACTGACGATAATGGAATTAATTAATCTACAACTTTGAAGGGGGACTCTGACGAGAGAAGAAATCTGTTTTGAATGCCACGGAAGGGGCTGTGGGATCCGCTTACGAATCTCGCCTTTCGTCTTCGTCATTCTTCATAACGCGATCGAGTGCGAGCGCGCGCGCGCGACGTTTGGAGGATTAACAACGAAAAGTCATAGCCGGGCGAGCGAAGAGAACGAGAAGGAAATCGTTTCTTCTGATCTTCGGCCTACGGTCGTCGTGATTGTATCACCACAAAACGGTCGGTCGGTCGGTCAAACGGTGTCGGTTTGTCGGGAGTACAAATGTCCTGAGTCATACACCGACCATCGTGATCAGAACTGACTGACTGGCTGGTTGGTTGGCCGGGGAAAAAAATGGTAACGAGCGAACTGTGAAGTGCTGGAACGCTTTGCTCCCTTTTTCTAACCATGCCGTGTCCTCTTCTTCACCGATCGTCGTGAGCTTCCTCTAGAAACTTTGTCTCTGGAAGTTCGTGAGCCTTGAGATGAAAGAGAGAGAGAGAGAGAGAGAGAGAGAGAGAGAGAGAGAGAAAGAACCGAGCGCACGTTGGTCGAGCGCGTGTCAAACGCAAAACACCTCATCGATCTTGGCTGAGGGTCTCGTGCTCCTCGCTCCTCCGGTGTCGTTAACAAACGGGGCTCATGGGTCACACCGTTCCGGTGGTTCGATCTCTTTCTCTCTTCCCCATCCCCTTATCTTATGCTTATCTGCAGAGCATTCGGTATTTCCATTTTTCTTTTCGTCGCTTCCACCCGCTTCAGAATGTTTCGAGACCGCGCCCGCGTTGGTCTCGTCTCCGAAGCCGGAGCCGGAGGGAGGAAGATCCGTGATCGAATGGTCGATTGTTGCTGCGGGTGGTCCTCGAAGGTGTGTGGTGTTAGTATGATAGGAAATCAATAAGGCAGGCGATGTCTTGTCTAACATGTTCGCTGTCGTAGCGAACGCTCGATTAATGAAATAGATGGGCCATAGTTTGAGCAATGAGGAGGAGGGTATAGAGAAGGTTACCCTAGGGGGGCCTTCGAAGGAGAGGATGGGGTGGAGTGGGTCAAAAACATTCTTGAACCGAACATTCATTATGTGTGTGTCTCTTCGAGCGCTAGACTTCCTTTTCATCTTCATTTGTCTGCAACAATTTGAGATGTAGGAAGGATTTTCACCTGCGTTACATTTGCGTTAAAACCACGATTTGAAAGAGAAATATTCAAATCCATTTCTTTTCGCTTTCCAATCGATGTTTCTGACCAAATCATAGTAAAGCTGGAAACTTTCATCAAGATAATGAAGGCAAACACATACGACGAGTCAAAAATCAATGGACATTGCTTGGTGTGATTTTAAGCATCTACTTGATTTATGCATATTTTTAATGTTGAAAGAATAAGAAACAATTATCCTGGAAATCGGAAACTGGTTGTTGGATACAGTCAAAATATACTGGCCTGAAATCCGCATATAATAATAAAACATTACATTCATCATATTCAAAACCCCATAGTATTTGAATTACTTCTTAATCCTATGGTTCCCTTATAAACATCAAGATTTATACATTTCGAGGCACCTCGAACGCTTTAATAAAACCATTAAACCATCATTTTGAAACATTGAATCGCACCGCCGCACCTTTTTTCGGATGATCTCTTTCACGCCTGGAGTGACACAGTCAAACGTTTCCTCTACCCCGTGGCGATCATCGCTACGCCCTCAATTTTGGGTGACGAATGTTGCTCGCCGGATCTCGGGATCCCGATCTGACGCGGAATTCTAATTCAGCGACGAATTCCCCCGGTTCCACGCCACGGCCGAAGCTCACTAACGGCAATGCTCGAATGAAAATAATTGCGCGCTTTAAATTCCGCTCAGTCCGTGTGAATAATTGTGTTCCGCGCTTCTTCACCGTATAAGCCGCGCTCACTCCCTGAACTGCTTTTAACCATTTTGGCCAATGCTCGATCATTCTAATCGAGGATTTGATTTAATTTTGATTCCTCTGCCTCCGGTTGCCTTCAGTTGCCTGGTTGTTTGGCATTTTCATTACCTTTTTCTCGCTACGCAAAAGGAAGGGGCGTAAAGGAAGGTACCGCTACTGGTTGAAAACGTGTCGTGAAGAGCTAATCAGATGGGCGGCATAGATGTTGCGCTGGAACTCTCAAATGGACAAACCATTGTCCATTCTCATCGACTTTACTGCATGAACCGTAGAATCCGGCTTAAAATCGCGAAGGTTGCAAAGTGTTTAATTTTGCTTGAAATCGGAGAAGAGATTTGTTCCATTACGGAATGCACGATTAAAAATCTATATGCAACGGATTTATGATCGTGCATCGCGTCAACTGCAACTCGATTTTTGGCAAGATTTCAAAACCGAAGTCCCATTCCACGGGAACCTTTTGCTCAATTGTTCCCTCATCAGCCCAAAAAAGCGTGTCATACATGACACTCTGTGACAACGAGCAGTATGGCACGTCCCAACACAGATCGTAACACCGATTGATCGAGCACCAATCGCACTACCAGCAGCAGTAGCAACAGCAGCAGTTGGTTGGCAAGAAATAAAATTAATTCCATCAACCTCCGCCGAGATTGCCGAGAGATCCGGGAACATTAATTATCGGCGTCGCCTTCGTCATCGGTCACACACACGGACGGACAGTGAGTCCTTTCAGTGCCAGCGTCACGATGAGCAGCGAATTGGCAATTTGAGGTATTTCGTTTTTGGCTTGGCTTTGGCTTTTTGTGTCTGTGCTCCCGCTGTCGCGCTGGTGCGGTAATTTAGGCCAGCCCAACCGCCATTCGCGGCGGTTTCATCGGTTTTAATGTTGAATTCAATATTCAATGCTCGCATTCAATCCCGGTCGGCGGCGACAGCTCCGTTGCGTTGCCGCAAGTCAAGCCGTGCAGAATATATTTCTCCGACAGAATTTAATTCTTGCGACGGCATCGGGCGTCTGTGTCTTACCGGGTGTTTTTGGTGTTTGCAAGAGACCAAGGGGATGCCTCTTCGCCTCTCTTGGCCTCTCGTCGCTTTTCGGCGCCACCGACGCTCGAGTGCGAGTAAATTCGAAACAACCACAGCGCGACATTAATTGATTGACGGACGGGCAGCGCCAAACAGAGTCGATTGATGTATTTATGGTTCTCTTCAAGGGGACTTCGACGCTGCGAGGCCAAGTTGGCGTGACGAGCGGAACGCGCGCGCGTCCTTTGCTCACATTAGCACGTGGCCGTCTCTCCCTCCCTTTTTCCTCGATCGAGTGCTGGAGGTTGGTATCCGATCAAAAATCGGAGGTCAGATTGATGTTTTATTTTTGATTAATTTTTGAAACGAACCACCCGAACCGGCTTTTGGGTGGAGCATGATTTATTTCGTCAATCGTAAATGTACATGCGCTTCATTTCAACATCGCGCGATAAATCATATTGTGTACGTGGAATAGTTAATTCGGAATTCTAATCCTATTCTTTTTGGTATTTTTTCTCTCTCTCTCGTTTTAGGTAAGTGCACTGTAACGCTGAAACGTGGGCGATCGTGAAGGAAAACGATCTATTTCTGATCGCGTGTGTGCTGCTGCTGCGAGACTACACATATTTGTCAATCTGGTAGCCGGGCATGCCATACAAACTGTCCTCATTATGCTCACGCAAACAAGCAGCTCGCGAATGAATCAAGCGATCGTTCGTCACATTAATAATTCCAACGATCCGCTAACCAGACAACCCCAATTCGCGGCCAACATGCGTCCAGTGAGAACGCCAAGTTCTCACGCTAATCATAATTATGCCATTCTGGCGGCAACGAGAAACCCCGGTAGCTGCCACAGACGTAACCGGGTACAAATACGGAGAGAAGGGCGCGGGTTGGATTCATCATAGCCCGCCGTATCTAGCAATGGGAACCCGTTTATTTGCAACGACAAACCGGTCATCCACCGGCAGCTCTCAGCACTCATCTCGTATGTTGTTCTTGCAGGGGGTTGCTTCCGGCAGACGCAACCGCACCCGTTGGAGTTCGTCTGCCCAGACAGTCATGCTGGCGAATTAAATCATTTCAGCTCGTTTACGAGTTGTTGACGATCCTTCCTCTGGATTTGCGGAGCGTGAACGAGAAGGTCCAGTTTAAATGGAGTATTTGGGCATTGTTGAATACTGGATGGTTACACATCATGTTGGTTGTTTAATTTAAACATGTAAACGCATCTAGCTGTTCTAAATTGAGTTGTTTGACGAGTTTGATCACATTTTGTCCGATCAGATTGAAACTATAAAGCATTGCACATAAAACATCCGAATGATGTTCCTTCAATGATTGTTTAAGTCGCGTTTCCGCTGAAATCGGATTACGTAGCGCGCCTGCCCCTAGAAGCTGCCATCTCGAGCCCTATAATTAAAACGAAGGGAGAAGTAAAAGAACCGGACTTCCAGAATTCGCTACCATTTTGCGCAGCAACTAGCGCACTAGCAACACGGTAGTCGCAAAGCAAGAACCCCTCTTGTGTCCTGTGTGACTGTGATTTACACCCTTTTCCCGCGCGCTGGGTGCCGCTGCGCAGATAGACCAAATCGCGAGCGACACGGATCGCTGCAGCGCATCTCGACGGAATAATGGATAAATACCGGGAGATGAGGGTCCCTCTGGTGGTAGACAGCGGCTTCGTAAAATAAAAGAATCTCAATGACCATTCACCGCCGGCGGGATACAAGACTAGCAAGACAATACACCCGGATGAGCCTCCGTATGGGGTCTGGATTTAGTTTTTTTTTATTTCACCTTCTTTCCCTCCACATCGCGACTCCCGAACGGAAGGGTCTATACAGTTCTGGCAGGGGAAGCCATGAGCAATCCAGCACAAAGCAGACAGGGACCCCGGAAATGTTCGGCCAGCACCAAAGGATTTGTTTCGAGTATGTGCTCGCTCACGTTTTCGTTTTAGTCCTTCGCAGCGGGATTCGCCGAGGGAGTCCTTCGCGAAGCGGAAACGAAAAATGGGATTTCCTCGGTTTTTCGTCACCCAGGATGTTGCGTAAGCTTCTTATAGCTGCATGCCCTTTCTAATGTCTGTTTTTGGAACGGTTGCTTCTTTTGTCTCATTACATTTGAAGGACGATACCATTGGAGATCATTTGTAGAATGATTATGATTCGTAAGCTCTTGAAGAGTTTTGAAGTGCGCCATTTGCGGCAACCTGAATAAATGAATCGTGTATTCTTCATCCTAATGGGATGCTTTGGAATTAGACAATTTGAAAGGCTGGATAGAATGTCCGCGATGCAATGCGTAAGTGTAGAGCATTTTCATGTCACAGACATTAATTCGATAGATAACCAACCCAATTGCTGGCAATATTACCATATAGCAAAGTAAAGAGAAAATGAACGCTCCAACAGAAGGAAACGCTTACAGATAGCGCGAACTAGCATCCGTTATTTGATACAAGAGGTTGCTATTGCTTTGAGAGCTACGACCCCCAACGGTTACAGCTGAAGAGATGGTGCCTTCGGTAGTTAGTTCGAAATGTTTTTACTCCGGCACTTATGGCCAACCCCACGGGGTGCATAGAGGTCTCTTCACCTGGAGTGCATTCTTGTGGCTTCTTGCAGCTGCAATTGATTTACTGTAAGATGCACTGAGCCACGCAAGTGTATCGTGATGCATTCGATCGATAATTTATCGTTCATCTTCCGATCCGATCGATCCTCGCGGGAGTGTTTGCTTTGTTATTTATTTTTCGCTTACGTCCACACTCCAACACTTGTTATCTCGAGGTCACACGTCGACTGGAAAGATCCGTCTTGTGTTGTGAATCGCTCGCGAATTCCACTCGCGGTTGGCGCAAATCGCTGCTATCGCTGCTCGATTAAATCGGGCGTCGATCAAGATCTCAAGCGATCGCGATCGATTCAAGCCCGCAGATTAAAACCCCAAGCGCAGACAGTCAAGTGACGATTCCGCAACAATTGGCCTGTCGCGACGTCATGGAGTAGTCGCGGAACACTTGAGAAGAGCGCCCCAGCCTTCGTTTCCGTCTTCTTGCGATGACTTTCTTAATATTGATGTATGGATTCCTTGAACCCGGCTGTAGTGTATCCGCGAAAGCAATTGAATCCCTTCACGACCAAAGAGCCACAGAGTGAAACCGTCGGACGATCCGTAAAAGGGATAAATATTACTTCGAGATGCGAATCTGGCGACGTTCGGCTCAACGCTAAAGCGTCAACTGGCGTGCTTTTCAATGCGCCTTCAATGCTCACCTCAGGGCCGATTATAGCTGGAATCCCCTTGTTCCAGAATGCGAGATCATCGTGTCCTGGTTGGAACACTTCTCGTCAGCTCTATATCTCCCTCTCTCTCTCTCTCTCTCTCTCTCTCTCTCTCTCTCTCTCTCTCTCTCTCTCTCTCTCTCTCTCCTCTCTTTCGGTGACGCGCACTTGCAGCTAGACGTTCTAAAACCGGAGCGTTTGCGATGATTATCGGATCGCGGATGGTTTCTTTCGTTTTTAGTTTACCGATCAATCTTTGCGATAAGCGATCGCTGTCCGATCGGTCGATTGTGACGGTTCGTTAGTGTGTGCTATTCAGAATTCTTTCTTTCTAGAAGGAGTGGTAAGGCATGGGGTTGTACTTCGCAATCTGCTGCATGATTTGGTGTCAGGACTCGCGACAGGATGATAGAGCTACGGGCATAATGAGATCTAATAAGGAAATCGTCATCGTCTTTGATTTACGGCTGGTTGAAGGGACAGTTTTAAATGTTAGTGTTATTGAGAACAGGGCACATTTAGTTGTGATCCTCTCTATTTGTTTTGAAATTTTCTACAACTCTGCAGAATATCCAGTTCTGCAACTTCTTCTAAATTATTATTGTACAACACTTGAAAAGAATTTTTAAAAGTTATCTCTTTCAAAAAGGTATGCTAAGAAATTGTTTTAAATATGATTATTCCATTGAAAAATGCAAAGGATTAAAAGGGAAAAGAGGTTTCTGGTATAGCCAACATGGTAGAGCTAGCAAAGTAATCGCAATAATAAAGATCCTGCCGCACTCAAACTTTTATTCTCAAGCACTGCACTGCATTCCGTTCTGTGGAGGTTGAGCCAGACTGGCTCATGTACCATCCGTGGTAACTGAAACCAAGGATGATCATCGAATCGGTGGCACCTTCGAGTCTCCCGATTCCCGATTTTGACTACCTCATTGGTTTCGCGCGCTGCAGCAGCAACAACAATACAAAAATATGAAGACACAAAATGAAGTGACTACGGCCGGCCGGTCGGTCGGCCATCCGGTAGACCGAATCCAGAGATGCTCTCAACCCACCGATGCCCCACACACCTCGGGCGTGTATGAAGCGATACATTTCCCCTTTCGCATCGTATCACCGTGGCGGATCGTCGTGAACCCGGAGGACGATTGGGGCGTTGAATGGGCGTTGCACATTAGCGCTCGTAGTCCGCGAAACCCATTTATCACGGGCCTAATGCGCGGTGCCCCACGATGTCGACGCAGACCCAGAAGACGGCGACGACGACGACGACGGTGAGGCTGTGGATCGTGCCAGAAAAGGGCAATAAGATCGCAGGGATGCTGCTGGTTGCTGGGCTTGATCTTTCACGTTCGGTTTGTGGCCTACGCGAAAACTCGCGTGGCGTACGACGTGTGCGCTAGCCAGGATGATCGCTCGTGAAGTTAAAAACTCCAAGAGCCTCACGGTTGCTGTCCTCGGAAATGCGCTGAAAGCAACCTCCCCAGTTAAGCAGATGATGATCAGTGCCATCGGGAACGAAAGAGAGAGGTTGCCGTTTGTTTTGTGCTTCTGGGTTTGGGTCGACGGTGGCTAATCAGGATAATCTTCGGCGACCCTTTTTTTATTGTTCACTGAACACAGCTCGCGATGTGTTGCGACGATACGATAGATCGGAAATATGTTAAGTAATTGTTTACTCGCGTTCGTTATTGTTCACCAGAAACCGGATCATGATCTTCGCCGATGCATTGTGGTTGTAGATTACCGAAAAGGACTTTTCATTTCAGAAAGGCAAACCTTTGGCTAATTACTTGATTTTCAACGATGCACAAGTGTAATATTTGTTGGTGTATGACAAAGGTAACAGGAAAATTTAGGTTCATAACTCATCAACATGCACAGCAAACATTCATGCGATCGCATGCCATTTACGCCATGGTTACTGGATTATTAACACCCAACGATCCCATCGCTAGGACGCTACGCAGGGGTCTCCGTGCAAGCTGCTCAAGGACTCCATCCAAGTCGTTCCGCCCGAGAAAAGCGAATCGAGCAAAGTAAGAACGAGGATCGAAAAAGGCGAAAACCCACAATGGGCCGTAACCGAGGGCGGAGCTGGCTTGTTTATCGGTTGCATTTAGTGCAAAAAAAAACCGCACATTCAACCGACTCGCCGCTGCATCGCGCTTGGCACTTGGGTTCCACGAGCTATAGCACCTTTAGCCCTCAAAGATCGTTTGTTGATCACGCGCTGTGCAGCGTTATATGCGGTGTGTTTTGTCCGCTTGCTCCAAGTTTCATCCGACTGTCGTTGGGTGCATCTCTTGATGATGGATCATTGGAATCCATTCGCTTTTCATTTTAGAATTTTTCATTTACAAGGATCACTGGCGTTTGTTGAAATTTGGAGCAGCATGAATTGAAGACTTGAACTATAATTTAAAATCAAATATTTAATGTGCTTGTCCTCGACAACAACCCTGCGTTAAGAACTGTCCTAAGAAGAGGTTATGATAAAGTTAATATCGTTGCCGATCACGGTTAAGAAGAAACAAACTTTCTTCCAGATTCAAGTGCCTCTTGAAGAACTCGGTTTTAAGCTCGGTGTGAAAAAAGACTATCAAAATGCGTAACGCATGCACGGTTCACATTAACTTCCGCATTTACGCGTTCTTAGTATGTGTTCGTTAGTTGTAAAAAAAATTACAATCGTCGTTGTGCGTCTAAAATAAAGTTTCACAAGTCGTCAAATGGCAGACAATGAATGTTTTTTTTTGCATATATAACCTTTACAGACGGTTTCAACGGTCACCAATATTGGATATCGGTCGTTTCAATCCTGTTTTTTCCAATGCCCTCTGACCCCCGGTATCATCACGAACACGATATGTCCCGTTTTGCTATCAAGCGATGAGCCGCTATGACAATCGAAAACCGCCTACGACGTGAAGAGCAAGAGCGTGCGCCGTCCGATCGTGATCTTACCTTCTGCATCTGGTCCAGTCGTGGCCGAACTGTTGAATCGGGGCGAGTTCAAGAAGTTCGCCATGCGTCGCAACAAGGATTAAGTGTTCCCGCTGAGCCACACGCCGCTAGCCGTCCGCTGAGGCTATGGGCGGCTCGTGCAAATGGCGGCCGAGTGCTGTACCGATGGTGGTATTAATATTTTGCGTTTCTCGATCTCGCTCCGCGTGTGGATCCTTATCCGTGATACACACCCACCCACCCGTATTGGAGGACTCGTTCCGCGCGTATAGCTTCAAGGAGAACCGGAATGTCGGTTGCCTCGGTTCGGCCGGGGTGATGATTTTTGTATTCGCCATTAGTGTCGAAATTGCGGAACGCTCATTGCTTCACGCCTGGACCGGTGGGCTACCAATCCTGTGGCGTTGACTGTTGTTGCTCCCGCTGCCGGTGCGGTACGTTTACAGCTCTCCGTGGTACGATTGGTAAAAGGTGGGCGTTCATAAAAGTTTTATTAATTGATCGTCGTTTTAATTCGATTTCGTCGTTGGCCCGATGTTTGTTTTGCATCGCTTCGGTGCGATGACGTTGGAAATTGCTCAGTTTACGAGTCGTGTGGTCGTGTGGTTGACTAAGGTCCTAAGAATTCTCGGTGCTGTCCATAACCAGATGCAGAGTAATGTAGTACAAGTTTAAGTGACAACATGCACCTATCGACCGTAAATTATTCACAATTCGGATCCGCAGTTATTGTCGAGGTGCACCGTTTATGTATTGAAGATTTAATTTCCAAACAAAGCGATTGACCCTTTTATTACTTTCTTCTTCTTGTACAGAGATCATAAGCAAGGTTTGGCGTTTGTTTGGTACTGAAATTTAATTCAATTGTCATTCATTATTCATACCCTCCTCAATTTGTTTCGATGGTCCATTTTTGGGGAATGAATTACTTTTACGAATTCTGTCGCTGCCCGCATTCGCGCGTTGGACATTTTCGCATGGAGAATTCTGTTGTACTTTAGTGGTTTCCTCTCCATATTTTTGTAGCATTTGGTCACGGTTGCTTAAGTGCAGTTTAATTTGCAGATAAACGGCCAAGCCCCCCTCCCAAAAGCAGTGGTTGGTGGTTGTTCGACTGCTTAAGATGGTTTAACAGTTTTGCAAGTGGATAGTCAGTTTCAGATCATATTTCAGCACTTTTATTGCAACAGGGCGGGGGAAAACACTGATTGTCACTTCTTAAGCTGAAATAATTGCTGGAGCACTTTTATTATTGCACTTTGCTACGGTGTAGTACGAACTACGGTGCTACGGTATTATGCTACGGTGTAGTACGAACTTTCTGTTCTCTTCGATTCGAAGTTTAATGTGTCTGTGAGTTTTATTTAAAAACAACATTTAGTTTCGTTCTTTTGCATGCCACTGATGGAATGAGCTCCATTACTTCCAAAAGGATTTGAATTGTTCCACTTCATTTCCTCTCCTTATTGGAGTGCGTTTCGTGAGACTACGAAGAGCTGCAGTAATATTGGCTGTGAAGAATCAGTGCATTAGCATCTGTGCTACCACCGACGGCAATCGGATAGCTGCACGCATCAAAATCAATCTCTCTTGTGGCGTGGTTTGAAAAACTTACTGGCCCATCGTTAACACGTGCGGTGATCAACAGGGTTGGCAATGTTTTTCCCATTCCAACGGCATTTGCTACTACGCACACGATAAAGTGAAGAAGGGAGTAAAAACCAAATGTTTAAAGCATGCGTGAGCATTGCAATTACTGCATTTTCTGCGACACGTGGACAACGGATGTCGTGTTGCGAAAGCAGAATGGAATGTCGCTATCGCGCACACACACAACTTCACTGCTTATCGGAGTGACAAGTATTACGCATTGCGGTAGTTTTGTGATTTACAATCATCAACCGGTGAAGAGTTCGCTGGAATTTGCGACCAAACGCTTTCGTTATGCGCGTAGTTTGCTTGGATAGCATAAGCAGCGCGGTAGCGGTAGTATTGGCACAAATCAATTAACATTCCATTAGCGACACCCATGAGGAACCTGTGCGATGAGTGCTATAGTTGTGCGAGCAACGAGAGGGACATCCGATCATGATAGACGCTCCTCGGTCTCTGGTTTGAGTGGATTCTCAAGTGTTCTCAAGTTGTCGCGCCGTAACGCTGAAAGATGTATGTTAATGCCTTTTCTAGTCAATCGTTAGGGCTGCATATGGAAGCGCAAATGAAGGACTTATGGAATAATTGCGGAGAGGAACTAGCGGATGGCACTATCATCGGTTTCTGCTCAAATTAACGTTTTTCTTCTAAGCATGCTCCTCTCGCAGTTATATTAATGCGCATCACTACTGCAAATGATGATTTTGTATTATTTAAAAACAAGAGGTTTTTTTTTAAAGGAATCCTTCGCCGAGCAGACACAATACTACAGCCAAAAAGCATGCTTACCTCAAGCCGATCGTGCTACACTTATTGTGCGAGTATGATCCCACTTTGCTCTTTTTTTGCTCAAAATGAGGCCTTAAACATTAATTATGGTGCTCGTTATTCGCCTTCTAATTATACGTTCTGCTGTGCGTTCTCCTGTTGTATCTCTTATAATAAGCCTTACATGATGACGATAATGGCATATCGGATATCATTTAATTTACGCGAACCTTCCGCGGTAAACATTCCCATGGCCATGTGGCGGCCGCCCCCCGAACGGTATCGATGCGATCGATCGATCACATCGATGATCCTGACTCGACTCTGGACTGTGGAATGGACTGGACTCTGGACTGGACCAAAAATCCGCCCCAGGAACCGTAAATCACGTATCTATGCTTCGCTTAATTACCCACCTCGCGTGCACCGCTGAGGAATGTGCACGAAATTGCAATTATGCTCCTCCGGGTGGCGGCCAGAGAGCGCTCCATAGCGCGGTGCCTGCGCAGCTGTCCGTACAGGGATCACCATGCTTGCTGCGGGGATCAAAATGGCATGCTTCTTGGTGCAAATAATCGCACGCGTGATAAGCGTTGATCAAGGCGGCCCTCCTTCGCACCGCGGGCGTTTTGTTTCCCCTTGTTGAAAGTTTCACTACAAAGAAGTGCAAGAAGATCTTCGCAGGATCTGTGGCTTTGTGGCGGCGGCATCGTTGAACACGACACAAGATCCAACAACCAACTCCTTCGAAGCAGAGACCAACTGGACTGTAAATCGAGCGTCAGTGTGATTGAATGTTTATCAATCAATTCCATGCAAAGTGCGGTCTGGTCTGTCTGGACAGCTATAAGCACGGCATGGCAAGGTTGCACCACCACCACCATCACCAGCCAGCACTGCACGAAGGGAATGCACAAACAAATCTTGATTATTTTGGCAGACGGAGACGGGAGTACTACGCGCATATATCGCTTCGAGTGATGATTTAATCGCAACGAAAAGAAAGCCAATCATTGCAATTTGAAAAGGAAGAAAAAGAAGAGATAGAGAGTGCATTGGAGACCCGGTTGGAATGCCCGATCAGGAGGGGCATCATCATCATCGTGAGCATTTACGAGAAGGACCTTGGCAAGGAAGCGCCCATCATCCGCTGGCCGCTCGACACGCGGTATTCACGAAACAAAAACACTCAATCAATGATTGGCATGCCCCCCGTGGGTTTTGCGTTGGAAGGAATAAAATATTAATGACCGTGCGAAAGACACACCGAAGGAAGCGGTCACTCCGCCAATTAATATGCATAGCGCACAGGAGTAACCGTTTTTAATGTCAGTTTGTTCTGCTGAAAAGCAGATTATGCGCAGCGACTGGTACAAACTGTGAGAACCATTCTCTAACCTCATTTGCTGCTCGGTGGAGAATTGCAACGAAACAAACTTCTTGCTAACATTGTACAGGCATAGGTACGGCTACGTGAGACGCATGCCGAGAAGCGTATGTAGAGCTCGATAGGGAAAGGTGTTAAATAATTATTGAATTTCCATTGTCGCCTTTTTCGCGTGTCGTTTTAAGGGATTCGAACTGTTAGTTTTAAAATCAAACATATTTGCACGCATATTTTCAATAATATTTAAAATCGAACCTCATATTTTACATTTTAAATCGTACCTCAAAACTAAGAACCATAAAACTCAACATCATTTTTGATAACGTTCAAGAATACTAAAAAGTAGATAATTTTTAGAGTCATGGAGAAGAAGATGGTATCGATTCTCGAATTAAAACTATGAAATACAAATATTATAATCAAGCAATGCTTCGAAACCTTTGGTATCTATCTATACTGAAGAATCTAACAGACCCGCATAATAGTTATAATAACTCCAGGTATTTTTTTATTGTGATATTTTCTATCTACTGCTATGCGTCACTGATTAAACACCGTCTTGGTATCTGACTCTTTTTTTTTTAACAAATATCCTTCTAAACTCTGTAGATGCAACTATAAAACCGAAAATTCCAAAATGTGTTTTCCACAATCCTTTCGAAGGTTCGTTTTTAATTCCATAGCAATGGAGCGCTCTCGCAGACCAGAGGCACGAAAGGACGCTGATCCGCAAACGTTATTAGATGCAAATGAAATGCATGTAGTTGTGGACCTTGTGAACATGTTTTCAATCGTCTACATGGGATTAAAAGATGCCCAAGAAGATGAATAATTGAAAAGGCTTTTGAATTGATCGATGCTCTACTTTTTATGATGTGATAAAAAAATCAGATAAGAGCTGCTGAAACATGATTAAACAATGATACATTCGAAATAAATTTTATTCAAAATATGCCACTACGCTAACCACAACAGAATTCCACGCAGAACACAATTCAAATGACAAAATGGAATCTTGCTCTGTTTTCGTAGTACTTACTAGTTCAGTATCTTTGTAATAATCACAAGCTTTTGGCTGATAGCACTACGCTTAGTCGAGCTGTACAGGATAATCTTCGAAGTCTCATAAAATCTGATTTCTTTAAAATAACAAACGGTGCGCTCCGAATGAGAGAACATAGTTTGGCCAAACCATGATTGGCATTAAGCAGCAAGAACTTCATATCCCGCTAGACGGGAATACATTGAACAATACATAAGACTTGCATGGTCGAAATGGCATGCTCGAACTCGAAACATTTACAACAATTTATTCGCTTCGCTACTGTTTACTCTGCCCCCTCCCCAGCATTACATTAACATTAAGCAACAACAACAACAAAAACCCTTCAAACGGAAGCTGATTTGTGTTGCTATTGTCTTGTGCTGTCGGCATCTGGATCCCATCGTCAACGGGGAGGAGTCAGAAGGAGTGATCTGATCCACCGATCAGTATGCAAAGTAGCAATTAGAGCAACATTATGTCAATCAAAAGCATAACCCGTGTGGGATCGACCATGTCCTGCCCAGCGCATCAGCGTCCCTCAACGCACGCATCCTGTCAGCAGCAACCCCTTCCGCAGCCGACCGACCGATAAAAGAGAGCATTGTTGGCGGTGGCGGCGGCGGCAGCGGCGTGTTGCGCCTCTCACTTTTCGGAGCCCAGGTCCAAAAGAGGGCATAAAAATGATGTGCCGCTACCGCGTCCCGATGACGATGACGTCGAGTCGAGTGGCAGCAGTCCTTCAGCGTTCAACCCACGGCGACGGCATCGGCATCGTCATCGTTTGATGGACTTTTCCTGCTGTCAGGCGCGTAGTTTTTCTCCATCGTCTCCGGAACTCCGGGTTCCCGGGGAGGCGCATCCATTACCTTCGTAAGAAAAGCGATCTCAGTCCCCGCATACCGGGGCATCCCTCACAATCTCTCTTTCCCGAGAGTGGGGTGGTCTGTCGCAACCCCATAATAGGGATGAAGAAAGAAAGAGCTCCGTCTTCTCTTCCTTCTGTTTCTCCTGCTACCCGGAAAGTTCTGATCAGCCAATCGTCGTTCGTCAGCTTGTTACAGGCGGATCCCCGGTCACAAAGTATGAGCGACCAATTGCAACCGGATTGCAGTCGCCGATTGCGCACTTTCGCGAATGCTAATCAACTCAACCCTCAACGAGATGGACACAGACACGAGGGAGAAGAGTCTTATGAACATCCTGCCGAAAGAGAGGCAGGGAGAGTCCGGCTTGTTGTCCCGAGTTTTTACGAGAAATCATAAATTGAATTTCATTACAATCAATCTCTGACACACGGGGCGGGCACAACAATGAAACGCAACATATTCCACCACCACCATCTTCAACGTGATCCTGCTCCACTCCTGCACCGCATCCCGGCCTGCAGTAAGATTAATGATGCATCTTTGGAACCGTTGCATTGCTGCAACAGAGCCCGAGCAGCAGCAGCAACATCGAGTGAATGGACCACGCGGACGGACACCACGACCACATCACACATCTCGCGTTGTGGGGATGCATTTCCAGGAAAATGCACGACGACCCTTTTCATTGATGACAAAACCGAGCTCGTGGTGTGTGAGGGGGGTGGAAGGAGAAGGAGGAGTAGGATATCGCTCTACCTTTTTGGGAGGGGAGGGGGAGAGCAATGGCGTTGGAAGTTGACGGCTTTTTTGTTTTTGGGCTCGGCTTTCGGATGAAGTGGGACATGAAGAGTGTTTCTTTTTTGTTGCTTTGCGCGCGCCCGCGTGTGTTTGTGTGTGTGCCGGAACGGAAACCTACTCCCGTCGTCTCGCACAAGAAACGATCCCCGAAAAGTGATCTTCTTAAGGCAAGGTGGTGGTCCCTCAGACCCCACCGCGAAAAGGAAGTGAGGACAACAAAACTGCGAGGAGTTGGACGCGCGCGCGCGCACTCGCGATCAACAATGGGAACTGTGTGTGTATGTGTGTGTGTGTGTGTGTGTGTGTGTGTGTGTGTGTGTGTGTGTGTGTGTGTGTGTGTGTGTGTGTGTGTGTGTGTGTGTGTGTGTGTGTGTGTGTGTGTGTGTGTGTGTGTGTGTGTGTGTGTGTGTGTGTGTGTGTGTGTGTGTGTGTGTGTGTGTGTGTGTGTGTGTGTGTGTGTGTGTGTGTGTGTGTGTGTGTGTGTGTGTGTGTGTGTGTGTGTGTGTGTGTGTGTGTGTGTGTGTGTGTGTGTGTGTGTGTGTGTGTGTGTGTGTGTGTGTGTGTGTGTGTGTGTGTGTGTGTGTGTGTGTGTGTGTGTGTGTGTGTGTGTGTGTGTGTGTGTGTTGATCGCGTGAATCTGTGCTCCACAACACAACAACAACAACAACAATGTGCACCCTTTGGACCGTGCCGAGACCGCTGCCTTCCTTTCTGCCTTAGCAGCATCCTTCCACACTCGGGGGGCCTCCTCCCTGGACTGTGATTCAAATGAATTTATGCAGCATAAATATTGAATGACCTCTTGCCATCTCGTTCGCTCGCACGTGCAACCTCCAGCAATCGGGGAAGGGGGAGAGACCTCCTCCTTCCTCCCTTTCCGATTGTGCAACTGATTGGCCAGTTTGGCTGTGATTGTCTTGCTTTGGTTCGTTTTTTTTCTTCTTCTTTTTCTTTCATTTTGAAGCTTATTTCGGTGTAACGAATGCAGATCCAATTCTGGTAGGGCCGCTCGCCTGGTCATGCGGCCTCACGTAGCGCGCCGAGCCGACCGGACGATCCAACGATCGCTCCTCTCGCGGTTGACAAAAAGGGCCGAAAAGAACAAACGGCACAGCATAAATGGTGTACAGGAGCAGCAGCAGCAGCAGCAGCAGCACCGCGAACCCGTTTGCCACCAGATCGCATCCGGCTGCTAGTGGTGCAGCCAGCGCGGCTACAATAATCTGCAAACAAAAGAACGAGGAACCGTGTGATGCGGAAAGGCAGCGAGCAGAGCGCACATCCGGACCAATCGACCGTGCTAAGGACACAACACACACGCGCGCGCACACACACATACGGGGGAGGCAGAGGAGCAGATGAAGGGATGAAGAAAAGACAAAACTTATTTGATTCACGACGCTGGGTGCCGTTGTTGCTGCGGACAACGCGCACAGCATGCTGGGCAATGGGTTTTATGTGAAACGTTGTGCAAACTGACCGCCAAAGAGAGGGCCCGATGCCGATGGTGCGATAAAATATTTTTCCTCACATTTTCCACTCGTCCACAAAAACTTTGAAGAAAACAGAGCACAAAGAGAGGGAGGCAACCAAGCAGAGGAATGCTCGCAAGGGAAGGGAGGGCGTTATCTGCAATGTGTAGCGCCGCTGATCGCCACGATACGTTGCGCTTTATCGATCTATTGACGCGGCATGGCCACGCAGTGCGATGCGCGCGGACAACATTTTAATAAAATGTGCCACCAAGCGCCATCAAATATATGGTCCTCCTTCTCCGTTGCTCGATCTCGGACGGACATCGAAAATAGATAAATGGTTGTTTATGTGGCGCATCGTAGCGAAATCGAACAACAATGGTCCATAATTTCTCACCTCCCACGCCAGTCCCTGTCGCTGGCCCGTAGGTGGCTAGAATGGTAGGACCGTGCATACAGCCGGTTGTCCTAGTGATGCACGTAGCAGCAAGCTGGCACCCCCCGAAGCGATACTCGGCAATTTGCATAATGTTGCAGACCGTCGGCCCGCCTAGACCATATTGGGTGGCAAAATCGTGGCCCCTCGTCGTAAGGTGCGACGTCCATTTGTCGTCGGAAAACGCGCCGCAAACATAATTGTGGAAAATTATAAACTGTAAGGATGCGAGGCGAGAAACGATGGAGAGAGATTACTGGAAGGGGAATTTGTCTGGGAAGATGCTTCTCTAGACACTTGGAAGCTTGTAGAAAACATTGTAGCTCTACTCTTTGGCGCTAGACTTGCGCCGCATAAACTTAAGCTGGTCAGCAGAATGGATATTGAATAGAGATATAGATGATTTAATAGTGAACGTGCGCAGGAATCAATGGATGCGATCATGCGGGTGTAAAGGAGTGTTAGTAGATACTTACATGGCGTTTTGTGTAATGAATCATCTGTCGACTAGTGGACTTACTTCTAAGTTTTGTTACAATTATCTGCTACTCCACCAGACAGCCAGAATTATCTATGTTATGTGTAGTATTGGATCCTTACACAAAATTTCAGATTCAAATACGTTGTTGTGTTATTTAATTACAAACCATTTGCTTAATGGAATCGCATAGTGTGAGTTGTAAAAAAACGATATTTAATCAAAAGAAGCGATTGTTGGTTTGTAAATCATGCGCCTTGTCTTTTGTAATAAAATTTTACAATACAAATGTAATCCGTCTTCAGACACGGATATGCCGAATTTCAAGGTTTTTGTGTTCAAATTTCGCCAAAAAAATGAGAATCTGTCTGCAAATATGAAGTTTTATCGTAAAAGATTGCTTCGGGTAGCTATTGGAAAATTTTGAAACGGAGTTATTTGGTTTTGTGGTTGTACGAACTTAAGAACTCGAAATGGTCGTTAACAAGTCTGGTCAGCAGCAACAATGCAGTAAGCGCAATTATAAAAAGCGGTTGACTGTCGCGTAGGAATATACGGGATAGCTGATATCCCCTTAATCCGGAAAAGGACTGTCGATTGACAGTTAAAATAAAATAAATTTTTTGAAACCAAACAACTATCGAGCAATTGGTCAAATACATCACAGAAGCTTCTGGAAAACAATAGTCGCTAATGAGTTAAGGCTTTTGGTGATTACATCATGGTCCAGAAGTGTTTTGCGTAATCGGATGTCGAAAAGCTGGTCCAAATCGACGGCCAATTTCAAATTAGATTAAAATGCCACATGAATCATATTTAGTTCGGAAAGTTGGGGATTACTTCACTATTTAAAAAGAGTAGAGTCCATAGCACACATCTCGTTTTTATGTAGGTGATCTCTGGTAGCGCGTGATCGATACGCCAAAAATCATTCGTTTATCTACGATTGACTAACGAGACACATACTACCGTCTTCCGATTCTTCCAACCAAATCCTATGCAACACAAGTACTTGTGCTTGTCGAAACACGGATAATCGAAAACGAAGAAAAAGTTCGCCCCCTCCCCTTCGTTTCGGTTGGTTTGTTCCTTGGGAAATTATGAATTAAACCCGTGGCCCCCTAAAATTCCAACCACGGGAAGTGGACAACGGTGATGGCACGATTGTACAACGCGCTCCGGTGGCGAAACTAATTGCGGAGACGCTACTTAACGTATGACGACAATTGGTCATCCGATCAGTAGAGATGCATGTGATAATGTTAGAGCGTTCAACTGTTTGCGTTTACACAGTGACAATTGTCGACATGCTGATAACTACCGTGTTTACTGTGCTGACATGCAAACGACTGGGCACGCCGAGACGCGAAGACGCCCAGTTCCTGCAGTGGGTGTGCGCTTCCTCAACCGTGAAGCTTACAAAATCGAAGTCACCCCCTTGGTGAGGGCATGATGAGTCTGATTGATTGAGTAGCAGACAGCAATGGGGGGTTCATCATTTGCGGTTAGCCGTTTGTTTGTTTCATTTGCCGGAGGAAATGTATGTTATCAGAGAATCACTCAACGATTTATGTTACTATTCATGACTCTAGAACCTAGCACAAAACAGAATTCTCAAATGCTTATTCAATTTGTTGTATGATTGTCTTGCATCGTTCGCTAGCAAAAGCGCTAGTTACATGCAATATCGGACTAGACTTCGAACTGGTTGGTTGTTGAACTACATCGAGCCTTGATTTATCTGACCTGCGATTCATTGTACTGCATTATTGTACTACGCTGGAAGCCGGCATTCCAACCATATCTTCCAGGACACCCTTCTATTCCATTCACGACCAAAACGCAATGCAACGTGTGCATAATCATTAACCGGCCGAGAACGCGCTCGATCGATCGCAAATACCCATCGATCACGATGCCTGATATTTCATCCCGATTCCTGCGCCGAAAGCACCCGAGGCTAGAGTGATTCCCCCCGTGTTCATATCTTCCTTCGGATACGGCCCCCTTCATCTCAGTGGTATTTATGATTTATAAACGATCACGATCATCTTCCCTACAGAGAGCGGGTGAGAGAGAGAGAACGTCGCTTTGGTGTTTGCTACGTGAATGGCCGGCCCGGGTGTGTGTGTGTGTGTG
Source organism: Anopheles darlingi (assembly GCF_943734745.1). Taxonomy (NCBI): domain Eukaryota; kingdom Metazoa; phylum Arthropoda; class Insecta; order Diptera; family Culicidae; genus Anopheles; species Anopheles darlingi. Next base: position 58,063,625 of record NC_064874.1, read on the forward strand.
TGTGTGTCAGGCGAACGAGTCCTCCAGAGACGATGATGGCGACGACGACGACCTCCCGAGAAAGCGTTCCGCACTGCATAAACACCGGAATCAAAGCGATAAAAATACATAACACCATCGCTGCGTTGGGCTGCCCGTCGCTTGCCGCCTCCCTTGATCGAGATCCACGATCGATTCCCTGCTTCGGTGCTTTAATCGCCGCACGGAAAGAGCCCGGTGCAATGATCATTATGTTGTGGTCCTGTACCAGCCCGCTAGTATATATGCCGATGATGATCGTACGACCGATCCGGCGATATCGGATAAAGGGGGTGCCTCGGGTGTTCGATACAATAATCATTACGATCACCGATCATTATTAGCATGTGTTGCATTTGGATTACGGTTTTGGCATCCCTTCTTTTGCTGGCGTTCCGAAAAGGACTCTCGGAACACGATCTTTTGTCGGTTGTTTCGTCTGCTAAAGCCAGTTTCAGTGAGAATCTGGCCAATTGCCCTCTCCTTAGTAAACATATCGAAGTCTTTTTGACACCATTTTGTCTCTACTAATTTGTTTATTTAGTTGTTTTTTGCCAAAACGAAAGGAAGCAGCAAAATTTTTCGCCGATGAATCGAGACAATCATTATAGGAACCCGATTTGGTTCAAAGAAAAACTATCTAAATTTTTCTTCAACTCAACCAAAAAAAAATCACATTCAAGCGGTATCAGGGGCCGATTAATCACGATTACGAGGCCGATTAATCACGATCAGGGGTACGATTAATCAGGCCAAAAATTGTAACATTTGACGGGTTCTACGGACAAAACGTAGAACGTAGTAGAACGGTTCGCAACAATCCTGGGATGTCTTGGCGGGAATTTAACCGAAACAAATACTAGATGCATTTTGATTGACGATAAAACTTACATAAAATGAATATTCTACAAATGCTCGACAACATATTGGACTTTCCCAATTGCAAAGCGATGTTTCAAGAGTATTTACTCAGTTAACCTTTTCCGCAAGTTCCGCAATGATTTAGCAACGGTTTTCATTCCTGCTGAGAAATAACCTGTTCAGAGCGGCCAGATTCTAACTGAAACAGGCTTTATAATTCTTATTCTCACACTCACATACAACGCCACACGCGCTCAAACACCGACACAAGGCCAATAATGAACATCATTGTAGGGACAATTAGCGCACCCCAATGCTGGGGTAGTAGTATTGGGAGGAAGAAATGTGTATCGAACTCCCGATGGCGACCGATGCGGCTACAATCACCGAAGGTACACGAAAGACTCCATCAAGCGACGAACCCCCGGCCACAAGGCGCGTTCGCGAAGAATTGCTCTTGCGCTTTATGCGCATCTGCATCTTCTGCTGGTGGTGCACCAGCCAGTGTGGCCTACGACCTGCCTCTGTGATGGTCGCACCCGCTTGCGGTATATGCGGCATAACGCGGATGGTTTGCTTTCTTATTATAATCATCAACGCGCGCCCCCCTTCCCTTCTCTTGGTTGTGGTTTTGTTGCGGTGCTAGGGCTTGCGCGTTCTTGGCCAGGGCTTGTGCACTCCAACTCGACCCGGCTGATCGATTTGGCTGCGAGCTAAATATTATTAAAAACGCAAACGACGTGCAACGGAGCCCGTGAAACCGGACAAGGGGGTCAGGCGTTAACCACAGGGGAAGGAGATCCCGCTGGCACGAAGAGAGAAGGTGAAAATAATCTACTTCAAAAGCCCATGGCTTCATAAGCGGCTGCGCAAAACCAGGCAGACGAGACCGAGCAACGTGCCTCCCTTCCTTTTGCTGCGGTGAAAGATTGGCCGCAACCCGCGGTCTTTTCGACTCCCCCCAGAATGGCCAACCCGGGCGAAAATTATGGTGTGTATAGATGGGTCGGAAAATGACTGCAACGCGGCGGAGTTCTCGGAGGAACCAGGATGAGCGGTGGTCACTTTTGGTGGTCAGACGACGTGCGCCAGCGTGAGCGCGCGCGACCGATCGCGGAAATTATTACGTATTGGATTTTTATTTTCAATTTAAGTTTTAATGATCGTCTGTGCCTTGCACACACCGTCCGCTTACGAAGGCGCTTCTCCTTAATCATCCTGCTCCGAATTGGCCTGAAATCGGTAATGCACCAACAACGCCGCCGCCGCCGCCGTCGTCGTCGTCATCTACCTTGAACTGCTATGATCGCGATCGCGTTTGGTTGTCATCTCGTGAATGCCAACAGCTCGGCTCGATCTCGGACGATGCGAAACATTATTTAAATTCCATGACCTGAAGGCACAATTAAATTAGCTTCGGATCGGTTAAATATCTGACCTGAGTTTTTGTGTTATCATCTCTTCCTTTCCCCAGACCAAACCCGTCATAGTGGAGCCGATCGATTTCGAGGCCTTCATCCTGAAGAACCGGACACTCATTCAAAACGATCCGCACCGTGAACTGGTGCTCTACCCAAACGATGACGTATCGGTAAGTGTAGTTTCTGATTGCGTCACTTTCGTCCACTGCTTTAGCTAAACCTTGTCTGATAACTGTTTGCTTATTGCTTTCACCCAAAAGGAGGTGCTTCAACCGAAAAAGTTCCGAACCATCCACAGTAACATTCCCGGCCATACCGTCGTTGGAAGCGTGCCACTATCCACGACCGCTTCCATCGGTGGTGGTTCCCTCAACGGAAGTAGTAAACAGCGTAGTGAGACCGGTAGCACGACAAGTGGCTCGGTGGCAGGCAGTCAGAATGGCACACCGACCAGTAATCGATCGCTTTCGATCAGTTCCGTCGGTACGGGTGCAAGCGGTGCTGGGGCGACGGGACTACTTCTTACTCGTCAGGCACTTCACACGTACGAATCGCCGGACCATCTGATTCACTACAAGTACAGCAAGTACGGCGCCTCCTGGTATGATCTACCACGGTAAGTCGAACGGAGAATTCGAGTTCTCAAATACTTCTGAAATCGTTGGCTCAAATACTTCTGAAATCGTTGGTTGGAGTTCTCAAATACTTCTGAAAGAAAATAAAGAAATACAAAACCCTTCTTCAAATTATTCGGCATGCCCGAAACATGTGTATGCATGCGACTTTAGTTTGTGCTAAGATAGGGTTTATGAATTGGTGTTCACGGTTTAGCGGCATTGCATATTCGCTAGACAGCTAAAGTATTCGTGTCCAATCTCGTTCGAAATTCGCACAGAACATCACCATCGGAGGAACTAAAGGAGGAAGTTTACGAGGTGGACACGGATCCGGATCGCATGGACGAGCAGATGACGCGTTCGCAGGCGGACACCATCACCAAGCAGGGTTACCTGCTCAAAGGCCCGGACACGAACTCGGATCGCATGTTCGCCCACATCGGTTCGAAGTCATTCAAGAAGCGCTATTGCTATCTGCGCCAGGAGATCGACGGCACGTACATCCTGGAGCTGCACAAGGACGAGAAGCATGTCGAGGCGAAGGCGACGATCGTGATGGACTTCTGCACCGAGGTGGTAACGAACCCGAAAAAGGGTCGCTGTTGCTTCGAGCTTAAGATGAACGCCGGACAGCACAAGTCGGTTACGCTGATGGCGGACGACGAGGCGGAAATGGACGACTGGCTTCGTAAGCTGTCCTCGGTGCTACACCAGAACAAACTGCAGGAGGACAAACGGGTCGCATCGTTAGAGCGTGCATCGGCACCACCACCGGCTAGCCCCAGTACGATGCAGTTCGGTACGCTGAAAGGTTTGGAGCAGAGCATGAACCCACAGCTCAATCGGTACGCCCGCGAGACGGATCAATCGATTGCGCAGGCAAGGCGTGAACACCGTAAGCGCCTCTTCGGTGGCCAGCAGTTACTGCAGCTTCAAGCGAGCAGCGGTAGTACCGTCGGAACGGCTACCATTAGCCCCGGCAAACCGGACCCACCCATTGAACCATATCGCGAACAATTCGGCCAACGGATACTGATCAAGTGCGATTCGCTGCGGTTTCGTTTGCTGGGTCCAATCGATGGAGTCAACGGAGCACCGCCCGTCGATTCGGAGGCACCGCTTTGTCAGGTACGTGATGTGTTCTCTTCTTCTAACGAAATGTTCTGCTAACAATTTGATGACAAAGTACGTTTAAATGAAATTTTATTTGCCTATAGGCACGTGCCATGTGCCAAAAACGTGCCATTGGGAAAACGCTGTTATTTCACCATATTTACCATATTTTTACAGAAAGTAAATCATAAAAATCTTTGCCATCTTGATTGTACGTATCAAAATTATCTTACAAGCAAATAACTCACAAGACTTACAACTTGTTCCAATTGTAGGAACTGGTATAAGATTGTTTTTTGCCTAAAAAGCAAGAGCAAATGCATCACAGACAGATGTCCTTATTGAATGTGTTTGGCAAACAAGACTACTTCACTTGATTTTTTAAATTAATTTTTAAATCAATGGCAAAAGCGACGAAACTGAAAAATTGCGTAAAGACAAAGGTCCGTCTGATGTCGGTGTTACAAACGTCTTGCAACACTCCAATTCATTCTTGTTTTTTTAGACTCAATAGTCAGGTATCGAAATCTACCTATTTGATAAAAAGATTCATGTTGGCTCTTTACTAAACTTTAATATGATATAACGATACGGTTGTTGAAATTTGTTCAACTCCAAAAGAAAAAAAAACAGTGAGAATTTCACTAGCGGTATTCTAATGAGTTTATTGGTAATACTGATATAACTTATGTTTTTGTTTTAATTTTAGAGCATAGCTTTTTGTTGTGTTTGTAATATTCTTTTGGCTGTTCGATTTTTGATTCGACTGATCAGGCGACCGATCTGATCGAGCTTCCCACATCCAAACTTACTTTCTGAAAATAGCCAATCGGTGTGTTTTCGGATGGTGTTAGCTAGATCATAATAACAAGTCCTCATTCGCCATTTCACTGAAAAACGATTCATTTTCCTTTTCTGGGATGAAAGATACATCAACTGCTTAATCTCGATATAGGTTGCTAAACACAAAACATTGAATCATTTACAATTGGCGTTCGCGGCCTAATCATCCGTTGTCACGTGAATTACAGCGTTCGGATGAATCTTGAGTTCGAGCAGCGTCTGCTGCGGATCCAGCGACGCCAGGTCAGCCTTGATCGCCTGACAAAAGAACCGCACATCCGTAGTATCGGTGGCGCGATCGGAGAAATGACGCTTGTACCTTTGCAACAGCTTCGCCATTGCGTGTTGCAGTGTTCGAGAGCTACGGAAGAACAGCCGCTCCGTCACGTTGCCCGGCATTTTCAGCATAATACGCGTCTTTTGATCCGGCGCCAGACTCGATTCTGAATCGGAACTCAGGATGGCCACCGATGAGCATTGTGCGCTTGTGGGAGTTACTGCGTCGTCGGTATAATCCGTACCATTTCCGGTCCTTTCTGGAGGTGGTTCGGTGGCAGCGGGATGTGATATTTGGGCCGGTACCGCATCAATGATGGGAAGCGATTCGGATACTTTGGATGCTGATGCTGCTGCTGCTGGTACGATCACTTCCTCACAATCATCACTGTCACTGTCCGTGATTTCCTGAAATTCGTCCTCATCCTCATCGACAGCTGACCACGGGTTCGTCTTTACACTATCTTTCCGCTGCATCGCGTCCCCTGTGGACTGTTGCTTACTGGTACTCGTGCTGGTGGTGCTGCTAGAAGCTTTTGGTCCACCGAAACCGAGCTTCGGCCCGTTCGTTGATGTCGAAGGACCGGCCGCCACGCTGAGCTCGATATTAACGTTAATCTCTTTGCCTTGCGGTGATTTGTGTTCCACGAGAAACTCTTTCAAGGCCTCCAAGAATCGGGCCGGCGTGAGATCGGCGGTCGAGAAGTTTTGCACCTCTTCGCCCGTCCGTGGGTCAATCATGGCAATGTACGGTTCCGAGCGGACCTTGTAGAATGTCTTAAACTTGGCTCCATCGTTCGTCTTGTTCGATTGCTGCCAAAAGACCAGATTCCGGCGCATAAACTCTTTGAGTCGCGCATCGGACCACAGATCGCGGTTAAGCATCTGGCAGCAAAAGTTCAGATCATCCTGCAAGTTAACCAGCAACCAACGATCCAACGAGCGACCGTGACGTTGTGCGAGATCGAATCCACCGGAGAAGAGAATCTCGAACGGAGGCATAAACAGGGCCTCGAGTCGCGTAATCTTTTTAGCAGACGGGCCTTCACCCTCGAGCAGCATCTGCTCCTGAATCCGACCTTCCAGTTCAAAGTTGCGAAACGGAACCTCCGTTATGACGGCCCTCCGTTTGCCGATCCGTGCCCGATTCGTTTCTATCTGTGGCAGCAAAATCTCCGTCTTCCTCGGTATCGGAGCACGAACGTTGTCGTCGTCGTGCAGGAAAGCCGAAGCGGCAGAACCGGATCCCGCAGCCGCTCCCGACGGTCCGGAACTGCTGCTATCATCATCGATGACGACGGCCGGCTCCGGATTCAAGATGCCCTCGGGGTTTTCGAAGAACGCATTTATGGCCCCCTCCAGATTACCGTTGTACGCCGCCAGCAAGTTTGTGGCTTGTTCCTCCTTCAAGCCGGTGATTTCACTGAGCGATTTCACGTTATCCTCGGCCATCTGCAAACAAGAAATCCTCAATCAAATTTTCCGTGAACGGATGATTCGTGTTTGGCTGCTGGTTACTTGCCTTAATAAAATCGCACAAAAAGAACCGCGTTCCGACTGAGAGAACACCAGCGAACGACGCGGTTCGGACGCGCGGAGATGGAAAAATGCGAGGCACAATTTCGCTCTCTGCCAAGCCGCCCTTGAGAATACTGCTGGGTTTGGTGTGCGCGTTGTTCACTTATCTTTCGATTTTTAACATTTTCGGCACGATACTTGCACGATTTCCACGAATATTTTCACATTTACGCACTTTCAATTTCTCGATGAAAAACTAACTTTGGACACAAAACCTTCTTTTACGGTGATTCGAATCACACTTTTCCGGACTACTTTCCAACGGGAACGACGGCGAAAGTTGTTACTGATGCTTATTTACTCTTATCACCACGAAATCATCACGAAAATCAAGAAAATTGTTCAAAAATGCGGAAAATTCCACTTTTCAACAGCGAACCCGAGTTTCTAACCTCAAAGCCAAAACAACTGTACAAGGTTGTAGCCCATTTTTCGGCTTCAAATTTTGCTTTTTAAGGCAAAATGCTCATATTTTCTCGAACATCACTGTAACCATTGCTTCGTCGTTTATATCACTGCGGCTTGAGGAGTCCTATTCCAGTCGGCTTTAATTTGAAACCAGCTTGAATTCAACATGCTCGTGTTAACGGTTGGAGCAAAAAAGAAATTCGTTTAAAAAATTCTATCCTTGCGTGTTAACACTTTCAATAAATGTTTTTTTATATTTCCAGATCGAACCTTATCTCACCAGTGTAGCGCTGTACGATGCAAGGGCGGGTCGAAAACTAACCGAAAACTTTTACTTCGACTTGAATAAAGAACACGTGCGGGAGCTACTGACGGGGTGCTGTAAATCCGAACGGCCATTGTGCGCTTCTCCGAAAACCTCCAATAAATCACACCAAAACGGCAACGGTACACTCAAACCTGTTCGCACCAAGTGTGACACCAGTGATGATTTACTACATTCCGAGGGGGTCACCAAAGAGTGGTTGGCCCGGGCTCGTCAAGCCATTTTCAACGTTACCGTACCGCACGCGGACATCTTCATCGTTGTGCGTATCGATAAAATTCTGCAGGGTGCCATCAATGCGTCGGTCGAACCGTACCTTAAGGCGACCCGGGACCCGAAGGTGTTGGGCAAGCTACAGAAAACGATCAAGCAGTACGCACAAAAGTGTGGCCACTATCGGATGCCGTTTGCTTGGGCCGCTCGTCCACTATTCCAGCTGTACAGCAATGATCTGGATACGTCGTACGAGTTTCCTGCCATTTATCGACAGGAAGGTGCAAAGCTGAAGGACGAAGAGCTGCTGAGGTTACTGACGGAGTATCGAAAGCCGGACAAGTTCAGCAAACTGACTGTGATACCTGGCTCGCTGAAGATTTATATTGAAGCCCTCAACGAACTGCCCAACAGTAAGTCACAGCATGAACATTAATGGCCAAGAATTTTCATTCAAAACCCCTTTTCTTTTGTTCTTGTTTCTTCGAACTTCAGATTGCCTTAGGAATAGTTTGGTACCACTGCATCCATTCCCAACTCCACCTGTTTCCGATCCCACCCTAGAGGTAGCAGAATTCGCTACCAACTCCGAGCAGTACCTTCATCCATACGTCCATTTCGTGAATCACCTCTACATCTATCCACTACATTTGAGCTACGACAGCCAAAAGATATTCTCGCGAGCCAGAAACATTGCGATCATCGTGGAACTGCGTGATAGTGATACTGCCGAAGCTAAATCCATTGAGGTACACCCCATTCAACTTCGTTATCACAGCTCATCATACTTACTAATGCGTTTGGGACTTTTCTAGTGTATCTACGGTCGTCCTGGACAGGAGATGCTTGTGTCGCAAATGTCCTGCCCGGTGCTGCATCATAACACTAGTCCGATGTGGTACGACGAGATCAAGCTGCGCCTTCCGCTCAACATCACCTCGCAGCATCATCTGCTGTTTTCATTCTTTCACGTATCCTGCAACATCGCCAAGAAAAAGGACCTCGCGACAACCAGCACAGAAACGCCTGTGGGCTACGCTTGGCTACCGTTGTTGACGAAGGGCAAAATTAATGTGGAGGAACAGTGCCTTCCGGTCGCAGCCTCGCTCCCCGTCGGCTATCTCTCCATCCAGCCACTGGGTCTTGGAAAAGGCGTAAGTAATGCTATACTATGAAGCTTCCGTGCGTGTATCATGGTGAAGGGCAGTGCACGATGCATGTGGACATCGTTCAACGAGTCCGCGACCGTGTTCTAGTGTCGCTTTCTAATCCTACTAATCCGATCCTCTGGGATCGTTCACTAAGTAGCGTGAAAGCCTTCCCAAAAATTAACAGTCTCTGGTAGATAAGTCTAACGTTGTTCTCTCTGTGTTATCCTCTCTTTTCTTCCTATCGACTGGCTGCCTCTCGATCATTCGCTCGATCGCTTGCTCGCTCGCTCGTTGTATTGACCATCCGTTTTCATGTTCACACTTCCTGTATGATTGTTCCCCATCCCTATCATCCTTTCCATCATTTATCCATGACACATACACACACACATCGTCTACAAACCGTTCCACTTCGTTCAGCAGAACGCCGGTCCGGATGTGCAGTGGATCGATAATCAGCGGCCGATCTTCACCGTCAGCTTCCGGCTTGATTCGACTGTCCTCAGCACGGATCAGCATCTGCACAACCTGTTCCTCCATGCCGAACGGTTGCTGGAACACTCGAAAACGGTCGCTCCACCAGACAAAACGGAAACCTGCAAAATATTGAAAGCGGCCCACGCCATCCACATTAGTTCGTTGATCACATTCCTTCCGACGATCCTTAACCAACTGCTCGGGCTCCTTGTGGTAACGACAAGCGAAGAAGTGGGACTCAACATCATCCGGTTGCTGGTCAACCTGTTCCATATGGTCGCAGAGGAAGCGAAACGCAAAGAGTTGCTGACCGCGTACGTGAAGTACGTGTGCAAAGTCGACAGCCATCCCGGAACCGGATGCTCACCAAAGTCACAAACCACAACGAGCTCGACGACGACAACGGTGCACGGAGAACTCTGTCGCCATCTGCCGACGCTCCTTCATCCAAACAATACGGATTTTCTGCTCGTGAATAAGTTCATGAAATTCTCGGGCATCTTTTTCGAGGTGATCGTCAAAAGCATGGCCCAATATCTGCTGACAACCGGACGCATCAAAATGCAACGCAATGAACGATTCCCGAAGGAGTTCTGCAACCGTGTCGAGGCGCTGTTCCAGGTGCTGGTACCGTACGTTAGCTCGCGCCACAAGGATCTACCGATGGAAACGGAACAGCTAAACCAAAGTCTCTCGGTGTTTGTGAAGCGCTGCCTTTCCTTCATGGATCGTGGCTTCGTCTTTCGGTTGATACGGCTCTACATGGACCGCTGGGGTCCAGGTGATTCCCGGGTACTGCAGGAGTACAAGTTTGCCTTTCTGCGTGAAGTCTGCTCGCACGAACATTACATTCCCCTCAACCTACCGTTTATGGTGACGCCCAACAATCGAGCGGCGGATCTGCTCTTGCAATTCTGCCTATCGGAGGAGTACTGCCGGCAGCACTTCCTGGTGGGGATACTGTTGCAGGAGGTGAAGAGTTCGCTGAATGAGGTCAGCCATACGCGCCGCCTCGGGTTGATTACACTGAAGGAATTGTTGGCGAAACACGATCTGGATGATCGTTACCAGCACAAAGGCCAGCAGGCACGGTTAGCGATGCTGTATGTACCGTGGTTGGGTATCGTGCTCGAGAACTTACATCGCATTTCTGATGGAACGGAAAAGAAGAAGCACGATTCCGTCGGCACGAACCGTATCTCGTGTAGTAGTAGCTACGTCTTCGCTCGTGAATCGCTTCCGGCCATACATTCCGCGATCGCCGTCACAACCGCCACCGCTTCGGCTGTTACCTCACAAACCAGCACACCAAAGTCTCGCAGTAATCGGGTTACGATGTTCATGGATTATCCGAGTCCGATCCGATCGTCCTTACACCTGAAGGATACTAGCTTTCTGGCGGCAATCGCTGGACAATCGTCATCGCTCTCGAACGGTCACTCGACAACATCACTGAACAGCGAGTGTTCAACTCTGTCACAAGAAGGTACGGTAGTGATAAGGAACCAATTTAATGAATCTACTGCCGCTAATTCCGCCCGACCAAGCCACGCACGTTCGGTAAGCGTCACGCAACCGACCCTCATCCAACGAACGGACAAATTTTCCGTCACCGAAACCAAAGATCTGCTGATCAGCTTTCTGTTTGTGGTGAAGCACCTATCACCGGAGCACCTGATCGCCTGGTGGCACAACTGCACGGAAAGTGAAACGGTCCAGTTCTTTACCGTTCTCGATCTCTGTCTGCTGTACTTCCGGTACGTGGGTAAGAAACATGTGCAGGTGCAGGGTGAAGGAGCGAAGCATGCCCGAGGTACGAAAGCGGCCAAAGCGAGCACACTCCCAGCCCGCGTACTCCCACCGAGTGTATCGAATGGATCGGCCGTAGAGTCTACGAATGGGTACGACTCGGGCACACTGAACCTTAATCCGGCTACCAGGGAGAATCTGATTGAAGAGACGCAGCGATTGAAGCAGGCTCTGCTCGAATCAAATCTTGCCACCGAGATCGGATTGATCGTGCTAGATTGTACCGGACTGTACTCACTGCAGTTCCGTGACTCGATGCTGGAAGGACTGGTACTACCAAAAATCGCACGCATTTATCTCCGGTTCCTACAGCTCGGTCAATCGGAATCTCTTTCGAAGCATGTGTTCGCTGCGTTGCGCGCCTTCATTAACAACTTCTCGCAGGCACTGTTCAAGGGAACGGCCGTCCTGTGTGGTCAACTCGTGTACGAGCTGCTCAAGTGTTGCGATAGTCGATTGTCCAGCCTGCGGCAGGAGGCATGCGCTGTGCTGTATCTGCTGATGCGCAGTAACTTTGAGTTTAGCGGTCGAAAGGGACTCACGCGAGTGCACTTACAGGTGATCATCTCCGTGTCGCAGATGATCGGTAATGTGATCGGATTGAACAATGCCCGCTTCCAGGAGTCACTGTCCACGATTAACAACTACGCCAGCAGCGATAAGGCAATGAAGGGAACCGGGTTCCCGATGGAGGTGAAAGATCTAACTAGGCGAGTACGCACGGTTCTCATGGCGACGGCCCAGATGCAGGCACATCACATGGAACCGGAACGTTTACTGGAGCTGCAACACTCCCTAGCCAACTCGTACGCCTCTACACCGGAACTGCGACACACCTGGCTCGTAACGATGGCCCGGAATCATGAACAAAACGGTAACATCTCTGAGGCGGCCTGTTGCTATCTACACATTGCGGCGCTTATCTCGGAGTACTTGCGGTTGAAAGGTTGCTGTCCGGTGGCGAGAGGCTCAGAATCCTTTGAACGAATCTCACGCAACATCCCGAGAGATGAGCGAGGGCTCAAGCTGGACAGTGGAACGCAGGATTCGCAGTACACCGAGCAGTTGCTTCTGGATCAGCTGAAGGAATGTGCGGATTACTTGGATCGAGCCGAGCGCCTAGAGTGTTTGGGAGAGCTATACCGGTTGATTGTGCCGATCTTGGAGTCACGACGAGACTACCTCGGACTGACGCAGTGTTATGAACATTTGACACAGGCATACAACCGCGTGATCGAGTTTAATAAATCCGGAAAACGATTACTGGGTCGGTTTTATCGAGTGATATTCTTCGGACAGGTACGTTACAGACTACGGAGGTTTGATGGTGCTGTTGAGTTGCTATATAATATTTCTTCCTCTTTCTTACTGTATGCAGGCCTACTTCGAGGAGGAGAACGGTGTGGAGTATGTGTACAAGGAACCGAAGGTGACTTCGCTGAGCGAAATCTCTGAACGACTCCATAAACAGTATCGGGACAAATTCGGTGCTGATAATGTGAAGATCCTCATGGACTCTTCACCGGTATGTACATGAATGTTTCTTTCTCTAGAGCAAACAACTGTAACATCTTCTTTTCTACTCCCTGTAGGTCGATCAATCGACGCTGGATCCAAAGATTGCTTATATCCAGGTGACGCATGTAACGCCGTACTACTGCAAGGATGAGCTGGAGATGCGGCAGACTGAATTTGAACAGAACCATGATGTGGATACGTTTATGTACGAAACACCGTTCACGAAATCCGGTGGTGCTCACGGGGCCGTAGAGGATCAATGGAAAAGACGCACGGTTTTGACGAGTAAGCCATCAACACCACAACAGCTCATGAATCAATCGATGCTGATTACGATCGTGTTTTGTCATTCCAGCAACTTACAGCTTCCCGTATGTGTTGAAACGTATCCCGGTGCGTGATCGGCAGATACATCAACTCAGTCCGATCGAAGTGGCCATTGACGAGATGCAAACGAAGATTGCCGAGCTGGAGGAGATCGTACTCGGACCGATCGATCTGAAAAAGCTACAGCTTCGACTACAAGGAAGTGTTGCTGTCACGGTAAACGCCGGTCCTCTAGCGTATGCTTCAGCTTTCCTTGATCCAGCAAAAACAGCCGTCAAGTATCCGTTCGATAAGGTGGAGGAGCTGAAGGAAGTGTTCAGGTAAGAGACTTTCGCTGTGATTGCTTATTGTCTTCCCGCTCATGATCGCTAATCGTGTTTTGATCATTCACTCAAAATAGGGATTTCATCAAGATCTGCTACACGGCACTGCAGATCAATGCTAACCTTATCTCATCCGATCAACGCGAGTACCATAATGCGTTGAAGGAGAACTACGAGAACCTTTGCTCGGCGCTGAGCGATCTGCTCGGTGAGATCGTTTATCCGTTGGATGAGGGAAACAATAATGCTCATCGCCATAGTCTAGCCCTATTTAGCGCCATCAGTGGGGCTCCAACCAACTCCAGCACAGCCTAGATCATAGGTTATCGATCGAGGTAGAAACAGCTTAACCTATTGTGAAGAGGAAAGGATATCGTTAAGGTACACAATCAATGCATTCTGCTCCTATTTCTGTGAGATCAGCCAGGAACGATAGACGGCGATGATTTGAGACGAAAAGGGTAAAGATACACTTGAAAGAAAGTAGGTATTCTTTCAAATCACATTCATTCAAATGAAACACACAAACGGGAACACAAAATGGCAACAAAAACGAGGAACTAACGTCGAGTGCTCTCACCACACAAAAGCAGTGCTCAAAGTTTTATGGCATCACTCACTTTGCAGTGTTTCTAGCAATCATTCTAAAAACATACTACTGTTGGAGCAACAAACACTTTGTTTTGTGGAAAAAGCAAACTAAAATTTATCTCCGTAAAATCAGCACTTGTTTCACGAAAGAGCAAACGCTTAGCTACATTCATTTAATCATGTTACTCAAACGTCCGCCTAGCGGAAAAACACTGGTTTTAAATATTTCAAACAAAAGCACTTTGTTTAGTGATCGTTGGGCACGCCCTGAAGCATAGCTCCACATTTGCTCACTTATCTTTATTCGGGAACGACATATAAATTTAACCATTCAATCACATTCAAATTAAAAAAAAAGAAAAATACCAAACAAGCGCTCAATGCTCGCGCAAGCGGCTACTACCTCTGTCTGAGAGTGTGCGGCTTTGGCGTGGGCTTGTCGATTGGCTTTGGGCTTTTCAAATTGGAACTTACCTCGCATAACTTAGTTTCAGTTTTTGTGGTCCTATTTGTGTAATTTCGGGGAAAAACCAAATCCCCATGGTGTTGGAGGGGGCAACGAAGGAAATGTGTTGCGTCGTCGTTCCCTCGACCTCGACGCGAAATCACTAGCGTAGCTCAAGCAACCGCCATTGTACATATTAGGATGAAGAGAGGAGTTATCAAAGAACGTTAAGGTATCGTTCAGGAAACAACATACGTTTCTTGTATTGTGTTAAATGTTTACGTGCTTTTATGTCGATGTTAACATATTTATATGAACAACTGATCAATTCTTGCTAACGCTAAGCTACTACACTACGGCTGTACCGTAGTAGTAATAGATTCTTTTGTAGATGATATAATCATTTTCCAATCGGGTATGCTTGTTTCGTGTTGTTGATCTTTGCTAGATTATGAATCTAAACCTGTGTATATGTTTCGCCAGAGATAAATCGCTAGAAGGGCTATCAACCGTTTAAGTCTAGCATCACACTTCAGACTTCTTAAGAGAAAGACTTACAATCAACAAGATATCTTACAATTCTAATGCAAATGATACCAGAGAGGATGATTACAATGAGCTCAATTTAACCCTAGACAACAGACATCTATTTGGAATCTTTGCACCTTTTCTAACAATAACCAAGTCAGGCTCAAACTGTATCTTTTTCCCAATGATATCTAGTAGATTTCAACGTTATACATGAGTTATTTTTAAGAGATAAAATCGTACTGTGAAAAACAGGACCTTTGCAGCAACTTATCCCTGATGAATTGTGTTTCATGGGCAAACAGTAAGGCACAACACCAGTAAAAAGGCAGTCGCTAGTTTCAACTCATTTCGAGTTTCAGTTCATTTAAGAACCGCTGCTCTAATCTCTGATGGCGCAATGAAACGGAAGGCTAGATCGAATGAAGAAAACTTCTGCCAATAACCAGATTTTAGTTTAGTTTTAAGATACTAAATTTATCATGTATATTCAGTCATTGAACATGTGCATGAGCATATGCTGCTTTCATGCACAGCGAGTAGGAGAGCGAATTTCATTATCTGCATAACGGCAACACATGACAGAAAACCGTAATTCGTTGAACGAACAGAAAAAAATGGCTTCCCATCGAAAGGCAACTCTCGTTTCGTTTAGTGTGTAAGCTGTGTATGTTCTTATTTGTGTGTTTTCCATAAGAAAATCTCTGTCACTCGAGACCGGAGACCCCGAGAGAAAGAGAGACAGTGGTCTTCCAATGGTTAAGACGCTAGTCAATCCTTGAACTTGCGTTGTATCGTTACATTTCTGTGACGAATGGGTAACATTTGCCGTAAACATATTTAATTGTATATAATCTCTCAAAGTTATCGTTGTTTAAAGGTGTTTATGTATTGTGCTGTATTTGAGGAATATCGGTTCCCTGTAAAGTACTTTTGAGGACCTGCTTATTGTACACGTTTAAAATTTTGTAGATTGATTGAAACAATCCTATCAGGTATGTGCGTCTCATTGTTATTTTGTCAGGACCAATTGAATGATCTGCTCAGCGGTTAAGCTGTTATGGAAAGGAAAATCAAATAACAATCCTCAATAGCTTAACAGATTAATTCTTGTATTTTTTGTGTATTGGCTGGATGAGGCGGTAGCATAGCCTTTGTTGGCCTGGCCTCCGTTGCTCTGGTACTCGAATCATACTCTATCGCTTATCCACACGCCAAATGTATGCATCGCTATTCCTTTGTTATCTTAACGGCTCCGCTCATGCTATTTACTTATATGCAAGCAGTGTGGCGCCTGTAAGGGCTCCATGACACAAATTACTCGAATCTCAACTTCTTCTCAAACAAACAAAGAATAAAGCAAAATAGAACGATGTGAATGCCAGCAAAGCGCCACCAGGAATGTTCTCCTACGCGAAAACTACTCAGCTAGCGTTTAAGTAGGTCATATACATACACAAATATATCGAATATGTATCTTATACACATTTTAAATCCATTTACACCTGTACCACCTTATAATGGTCTTACTACTAAGCAAAACAAAGCATAAAACAAAGTGAACCAAACTCTAGACGAATTGTTCGAAATTAAATCAGCCGCGCAAACAATGGCATCGGCGTTGCAAGTACTGCAACGTGGTACGTAATGGCTGCCATTGGAGTCACCGGCACCTAACAGCTACGCAAGGTGTCTGTGTGTTTGAGTGTGTTATCAAATAAACAATAGTAGAAACATTAAACTTCAAATCCTGAACTAAATATTAGTATGTGTGTGCGTGGAGTAGTACCGAAATACCTAGTTCCGGACAAAGTTGAACCAGTTCGTGGAATCGTTCGCTGTGCTCGTGCAATACTGCATCGTGAACATTCAGAACCACTAATATGGTGTGTCACTAATCGCATTCCATATAATCGAAATGTGCTCATTTGCATTAAGCTAGTAACGTTCTTTGTGTGCGTTAAAATAGAAATGATATGTCTCTCCAATTGTCCTGGATTGCCCCGAAGAGAGAGTATACAGAGCTAGAACTACAAGACGGAGTATCCCGACAAAACCCGTCAATCGTATCTTATCGGTTATCTCGTTTCCAATCCTTTTCACCCTTCTTTCCACCCACCAACACCAAACCATACCGAATATGTTTTGCTGTTTCCAGGACATCGGCAAAGGGGCTGTGCCGAGGTGCCATGTTATGCTTGTAGCCCGCAGCAACCGCGTCGCTATGTTGTCTGCAAAGCGGATGGTTGCTGTGACTGTTCACGCTGCTGCACGTGTGTGCGAACACGCGCACGCGCATCCTGGCCCAAACCGTGTGCGCTCGTTTGGTT
>NC_064874.1:58085796-58215796 GCF_943734745.1 Anopheles darlingi
ATTGTTGAATGTGATGTTGAACATCGATTTCATATTTCGGCGACGGCGATTCTGTTCGTAAATGTTGTAACATTGCCGTACTCTTCGTTATGAAAAGATGAACTTGTTGTTACAGCACTCACATCGGAGCACAATATTTGATAATGAAGTCCTGGAGGGGTATTTTACGGACTCTTTCACACTCGTTCATTCGTTGAGGTAATTTGAGAAATCACCCCAAAAGCTCCATACTGATTGCTCCCAATTCAGCCATTATCGGTCATTAATCTTTTTCATTACAAATTTCCATTAAATCTGTTCAATGCGCTAAATATCGATATTGATATCGATCGAATCGGTTTGGAAAAAGTTTTCAGATACACAATACCGTATTGCTTTAGTTTTTTATGAAATAAAAAGCGTTTAAGATACGATAGTAAAGAGTAACGATAACAAAAAGGATTCTCATTTGGTTAAACATTTTCATTCAATTCATTTCATCGCTCTTTTATTGAAATTAATAGGAATTTAACTCGTCATCTAGACTTTTAGTAGAAGAATGCAACCATTTGTGCGCCACACATAAGCCACAGGTTTTGAATGATTAATTCAATTGTAAAAGTTTGAAATTTTCCCAATACACTCCACGAGCCTCCCTAATCGTCTTTCATCCTGCTTTAGGTTTTGAACAAAACAAAATATTCTGGTCAATAAATCCCATTCAAAATTAATAGATCTCCCATTCGAAAATGTTAAAAAATGTATGTTCAATAGTTTTATGAAATATTTATGAACCTTTTCCACTGGAATGTAAACTGTGAATTCCATCATTCTTCAATCGTTTTGTTCAATTATTTTATAGAGAGCCGACTAACACACAGTGACAGCAAAGGACACATTCCTATAAAATACCTTCGATAAATCAATATGGTGCCAGCGTATAGTTGACATCGCTGCAAGTGCCGCGTAATGGAAAACGACACAAGATAGTAATAGATAATGCGGCATGTTTGTTTCATTTCGATTATCATTCTCGCGAGCAGACAGACATCTGCACCACCGTCGGGTCCTGCGATCTCAACAGAAATTGATTTCCTTTCCCAGCACATTCTGTTATTCGAAACGGCTTTGTCGTTGTCATTGTGACTACCATCCGCGAAACCGTTCGCGCTGCCACGACATGAGCAGGTAATTCCCTGCATTATGGTGGACCGAGACCGAGAAAATGGGATGCTGCCGCAGCTCCCACAGGGATTGAAACTCGAAGCCGTTGCTATTCATAGGTTTCCGATGAGTTATGGGAGACGTTTTAATTTAAACATCCTGCCACCGTTGGCACTAGCATATCGTGGCATCTCCCGGTCTTGCTGAGGAAAAGCCAAAGCGCTTTTATAGTATCCCGAAGCGTATCCATAGACAAAGGAGGGAAAACGCACGATCGATGGTGTCGTTGGACGGTCGGTCGGTCGGTCGGTCGGTCGATGCCAACCATGCACCGCAACCGGGGTCCATGGGCACAACATCCGCTTCGATGGCATCGATTGTACGCGCTACTTACTGGCCATGATGGCGCTCGACCGATCGAAACATGCTGATGTGAGGCTGCCAATGGCCGCGGCCCCGCCAGCAATCCTCGTCGACACGTCGACAGCAAATAAAATTCCTCCAACCTTCACTCGTTGCACCGCAAAACCTGCGTCCACTAAGTGCCATGCCGTGTGAATGGAGTGAAGGGTATGCTAACGCTGCTGCTGCTGTTACTGGTTGGTGCTTCCATTTTTCGCTTTGCCCGCACCGATCTCACGTTTCCCGGTATGTAAATCGTTCTTTATCGTCCTCTGCAATCGGACCTGTTTCAGAGGTCGGCCAGGACGATGAACAGCAGCAGCAGCAGCAGCAGTAGCAGGAGTACAGCACCACCGGTGTTTATTTATAACAGACCTCAAACCGCCACACGACGGCGCCACCACCTGCACTAAACACCTGCGCACTAATGGCTTTGCGATGGGGACGTGTGCTGTAAAAATATGGAAATCGGAAAATATCCTTACAGGACCCGGCGCCCTAGCGGGGGAAAGGGGAAAGGAAGGAGGGACGTGTGTTTGTGTAGTGTCTGCGCCTGTTTCTGCGCTGGTGTGCGTTGCGTAAGGATGCGATGTGAGTTGGGGTTGCAGTGCAGGACGACGCCACAGACACAAACGAGGATTCCTCTGGGCGTTTGTGTGTGATGTGAATATTTGGTCTGGCTGACTGGCAGGCGATGAAAGATGGACGAATAAACTTCACGGACGTTACTCTGGATAGGATGTTAAGTGGATGCATTTTAATTTTATCTCCGTTGTTGTTTCGCTTTGGTAAGCTCGGATTTTGAAGCACGCTTTTCAAAAGTCAAGTGGCACTGCACTACTGCATATGGAAGACAGAATATGGATTTTACAAAAATATTTGCTTTTTTATCCAAGATACCCCCATTTATAAATTGATATAACCATTTATAAATTGGTATAACATAAGTGAATGTATTCAATGGTAATTGAACATTGAATGTACCTGGAATCTGCTAAATATACTATTTTTTTGGATTCCTGTTTGATGTAGTGAACTTATTGAAATATTTCCGAAAATTTCATCAGGTTTACTGTGAAAATACTATGGAGAACACTGTCCACTGCTACTTTACTTCACCAGAGTGACGTTATTTAACAAATTTGCTATGTCGCAAATACTTAGTAATTATTAGTTCTCAGGTGACAGGGTACTAGGTTAGGAAAAATTGTGAGAAGGAGCAAATTAGCCGGTATCTGGCACAATTTATATGATATGATACAAAAAACTCAATGCACAGGATATGTTTAGATGATGATGAATCTAAATGGCCAATACCTTTACCGAATCTTAACCGATTTGTCTACTTTTGATGACGTATATGTGCCAATAAAAATGTAATTGTACTGAAAACAAAATGGTCTAATTTAAGGACGGTTTTATCACGACTCCGATGTGATACTTTTGGCACAAATTTATCACATTAAAAGTCGAACGATTTAAACCAAATTGATACAATACACTTTTGAAATGTGTTGCAATAAAATAAAAAGAATGGATGGTTGAATTGGGATCATAGCTTTGGAAATCCAGTATATTTCCTCCAAGTTTGAAATCGAAACTACCATCGATTTGAGTTTGATCTTTCTGCCAGGTAATTTCGGGAAAGTATTTGTTTTTTGTTTTTTTGCGTCTGATTTGTCATTGCTTTCGGTCTGCTTGGTGTTATACGAACAGTGCTAGTAATTGGCATATTTGGTGGCAAACTGTGGATCTGCTTTATACTTTTGAGGTTATTGACCCATTGGGATTTAAAAAAAAAAACAACAAACATTGTATCAAGTCAGCTTAAAGCAAATAAAAAAATGACAAATTCGAGAAACAGACTTCCCTCAAACTCTGGAACGAGTTAACACTCCATCAACATCCAGCCAGCACTAATGGTTCTATCGTTTCACAACTTTTGCCGAAACGATTCTACACTGGCCACTACCTCTCCATCACGCCAAACGAACATCATTTGGATGCGATAAAAGAGGAATTATGATTTCTTCCTCGAATGCTGCCTCCAACTCCATTCCGACCAATTGTTTGTTGATTTTATTCCGTAAAATAAAACGGCAGCAGACTCCAGACGACGACGATGGCGATGCTGGAATCGAAATAAATGATTGCTTTATTACCTTCGGCCAAGGAGGGTTCATTTTTCCGTTATTTTCGGAACTTTTATCACCATTCCCAACTCCCCAAGCTCCCCAACGACTGGATTTTGGTGACTGTTCGATGTCATTAAAGAAAAATTGAACCACCAGAGCGGCCAAGGAGCGGCAAATGGTATTTCCTTTATTATCGCTGCGTGCGCTGCCCGATATGGTCTTCTTCATATCGTCACTCTTGAGCTACAAAGCACTTGTTAAGGACTCTTGGTCTTCAGTTCCATTTTCCGATCATCATCATCATCCTCGCTCCGTCCCTGGTATCGATTTCACAACAGTTCGATCGAGTAGGTCCGAGGTATGCTGCTGCACCTGAGCACAACCAGCTAGACGAAGCACTCCTTATCCGGGTTTTCTTTCGATATGGCGGGGTCGCGTGATGGTGGCAGCACCATTATCGCACCGGTGGTGTTCGGTGTCGGTATTTATAAATAATCATTAACATTTTTATGACGTCTTTGAATCAAAGCTTTGCTACTTGCGTTGACAAATGGTAATCGGAGTTCGAGAAGGAACTTTGAGCGTGCCAATTACTTTACCGAATGCCGGAAAGGCCTTACGCCATCGCCCTCGACATCGCAACTGTTGATTCCGTGCAACCGTGCGGACCGTGGCCGTAAATCACGTCGAAATCTCCCAATCAACCCAACGGACCAGATGTTGATCAAAACCTCTAGAACTCGAGCGTCAACTTTGACATTCTTGGCTGGCACGATTTGAGCGCCAAGTGGCCAGAGCCATTATATACGCCGTTGAAGGTGCCGCCAGTTTTTTGTCGGTAAAGTTTAGTCCATTTTGCGTAACAGGATTGACCAGATCTGTGAAGAAAATCGCGTCCCTCAAGAAGGCGTTGGACGCGACTGATCCGTTAAGCCGTAACAGGGGCCTTCCAACCCTTTCCCGGGAGATGCACGTTTCTTCGCGCGAAAATTCATATTTGCCACCAGCCTTTACTTACGAAAAAGATTATCATTTCTTCTTCCGAACCCTAGAACCGCTTCACCGGTTGTGTAAACCCGGGGCTTAAGGTAGGGAACGCGAGTTGGTTCTAATGAAAAGTGGAATCAAGCGAGGATGCTTTCTGCCTTGGTGACTACCACGACATATTTTGTCCCTCAAACCCCGGATCCTGGATCGATAAAAAGCAACAAGATGACGATGACGATGATGATGATGATGATGTTGGTCAGATTGACCGCAAAGATTCCGCCATTGAAGTCAGAGACGGGTGGGGGATAAAACGGACAAAAGATGCTGGTTAACGCTCCGTTGCCACAATCCGAACCAATAAACCGTAAGGGTGCGGTTTTTGCAATATTTTCTTTCAATTTTCCCTTCACAAAGGAGCAATGCTCCTGAATCGTTGCTTGGCTCCGTGGCGTCGATGGGACGGCATCGTCGTGCCCAGACAGCGGAAGGACCACCGCACGATTCACGCAGATCTTGGGCCCTTTTCTGAGGTTTTGTCTGAGTATCTGCCGTGCCGTTCATCGTAAACGTCTTATCGCCATTGGATGAATTTTGCTTTTAGCGTAGCAGAAGCTTCGCTCATTCACTCATTACCCAATCCAGAGACACCCAACGAGCGGCGAATGGTGGATCCGTGATGCCGTGATAGTGATCATGAAATCCGTGTCGTAAGCTAATCTTTATGGTGGTCTAGCAATGGTGTTGTCCACCAGCACTCTCTTTTGGGCGCCCAAAAAGCGCCAGACAGACAGGAAGCTTAGTGTCCACTTAGAATAATTGATTTATGCTTCACTTGCGACAAACGCCCGTCTTCCGGCGAGCGTAAAGATAGCTTCGGTCTTGATACTCACGCGAGTACACTCTGCCTGCCATGTCTAATGGTTTAAGTGTGTTGGTTTCTTAATATTAGGATTGTATCAGAAACATATTCAATGATTTTTTGGGTATTACTTTACAAGGAAAAAACTATTAAATAACTTATTACATCATCACCACTTTGTAGAACACTTTCTTGATTTCATGTTGCATTAACTGGTAATTTTCTACGTTTTTGTAGAAAAAAATATATTTCTAATATAACAGTCTAGTTAATTAAACTAAAATGTACAATAAGTATAGAGCAACATCTCCTTTATTTGTAACAATCTATCGTTTCCCTAATTATACAACTCTCTTATCATTTTGCTTATGTGAATGCCTAATGAAAACCTTCTTATTCGATGCTAAACAAAATTAGAGAACGTTCCCAACAGCAATGCTCCTCAGCTAATGTTAAAAGTGTTCTAAAATTAATTAAAACACTTGTTCAACTTGACAACGAAAACCATACCTTTTCCACCAAAACACAACATCAAAGCATACAAGTTTTTCCACGAAGGCTTTCCTACATCACAAACAACATCATTTACACTGCGTCCGGCCACGCCACGCCACGCCACGCCGTTCTGGTTTGCCATTTTTGGAACCACAATTGAGCAGTGTGCAGGAGGACACCCGTGGCGAGGACCATCCGCTCCAACGACCACGAGCACAGAACCACTACTACCACAAACGATTCCTCTAACTGTTTCCTGCTGCAACCCAGGTTGGCTTCCGGAAGGCCCTGGCAACGTTGAATTATGCGGATCGGAAAACAATTTGATTTCCTTTGCCCTGTAGGATAAATCTCCTCCCGTCTAGCTACACAAAACACAGACGAGAGCACATGCACGGGAGAGCGGGACAGATAGAAAGACAGAGAGAAACGACATCCCGGGGTGTCCACGAGATAGTACCATCACGTGGTCCGATTCGGTCTGGTCGGTCGGTTAATCGTAGCAATGATGCTGGCTGATCGTGGATTCGGGGAATGATTTGGTTCCCTTCATTGTGTAATGCGTGGGCTTCGGGTTCGTTCGAAATGAAAATGCTTTTCCGGTGTGCCCTTTCCTGCCACTTTCCCCCCTCAAAAACCCCAAAGAACCCACAAGAGAAGAAGAATTTGTTGTTGTGGGATTGGTTGTTAGAGGTTTGCCGTCATGGTTCACGGCACGGTACCTGACCATGGCTGGCTATCTGGAAGTCAAAGAACTTCCGACGGGATAGTTAAGACCGACGGAAGGTGTGCTGGCCGAGCACAAAATTGTTTTTATCGATCGACCAAGGTTTTCGAACTCCACTGGTTGTTGTCCGTTTTTCCATCGCTGCTTCGGCGCTCCTCCAAGAGGTCAAGCGATTCCGTTCGTCGCATTCCCTTATACCCGGCATGGATTACCTTAAGATCGGGTTGGACCGCAAGGTAGTTGAATGTTGAATGGCGCTCATGAACGATGAAGTTGATAATTTGCAACTACGAAACGAGTGGCAGGGGAGCAGCAAAACTACTCGCTCAGGACGCTCTGGACGCGCGGTCTGAGTGTTATTGTGGTGCACGGTGGAAGGTAATTAAACTTTTCTCCAACCAAACACGGTACAGCATCTTTTGTGGTCCAAATGAAGTATCTTTTGGGATCGCTTTCGGGATGGTAATGGTGGGACTACAAAGGAATGAAACCAACTTGAAAACTACAACAAGTCGACGACGACGACGAGGATATCCATCCTGAGCAGAAGTCAAAGGAAACTGTATCCGATGGACAGTTTCGTCGGAATCACCGTGTAATTAGGGAACTTTGGCCAGGGATTGGTCAGAAATGGATCCTTGGTTTTGATGAAAACTACGACCGAGAAAAACCACCAGCAAACCCTACCATTAGACGTTTCGAACATCAAAAACCTTGGGACCGGTCGGCCGGCCGGCCAGACTTGTTTGAAGGTTGTTTGGATTCCTTCCTGGAATTCAATTCATCCTTTATGGACGAGGTCCCTTTCCGGGACCAAATGTCGCCCGGACCCTCGACCGTAGGCCAACAATTTGTGACTTGTTGTAGAGGGTCGACCAATTCATGGTTACCAATTATCATTAGCGAATTTGAGTGTATGTGTGCTCCTGTTGCACATGCGAGCTTGCAGTGTACCACCAGGATGTCATTAGAGTGGCTGACATTATTGGTCGACATACAAGGTAGTGGAAGTGAAAAAATGAAAAACATCCCGTTAACATGGTGAACTAGCGTGATGCACTCCATTTTTAACTGCACGAAAGTCGAATTTGAAGTAGTTGTTAAAGTGTAGTGCGAATGGAATTGCCATTCAAAATGTCTATAATGTGATCTGTAATCACATTATAGGTTATGACCGAAACAAACATTAAACCATATAGTTGAACACATCGCTTCTTTGTTTAGTTCTTTGAAGGACGTGGTAATGTTAGGAACAGCAAAGTTTCTGTCTCAATAGGGCGGAGCAAAGTTTCCATCCCCATAAATAGTAATGTTGCGAAATGAATACACTTTTAGATCAGACTTACTTGTCGAAGCCCCTCAGATAGTAGGACCATGAATGAGTTCGTGCGTCATTGCTCAGTTCTAAGGTAAAAAGCACCTGAAACTTGAATCGCCATCAAGGCTGTCGTTTGCAAATAGTTTCTTCCATTTTTCTGGTAGGTAGTTCATAGAACTGTTGCCTTTCCTTTGAAGTGATGCAATCTTCAACTTTTGATATTTTCATTATAAGTGGAGTACTTTGCAATCGAGTCGTTCTTCGGCTAATAAATCATAAATTTACTAACCAATTAATCTAACAGTTCGCTTCCGACCATTTCGAAAGAGGCTTTTGGACATTTCATGGAATGCAAATAAATGTGCAATGTCTGTTATACAGTTTTGGTTGGTTCAAGGATACTCCAAGCTTCAAACGATTTTATTAGTGGTTATTAAAGTGCAATTTACTTACTCAATACTTTTTTTATTTAGTTGCCTGAACATACGATGAGTTTTGGTGCAATCAAATGACAGCACTTTTCTTTGTCTTGAAGTAGTGATGAAGAATTTGCCACAACTTACTCATTCTGTTAAAGAATCAACATCAGTAGAGATATTCCCTTTTTATTCGAATGAATCAAACTAAACAAGTTTCACAATAACAGTGTCTGTCAAATGCAAAGCATTACAAAAATCTACCTAATAATAGTACCACCGAGCTAGAACCTTCTTCGAAATCTCACCTGCCGCTTATGACGTAGTCTGCAACTCGTGACACTCCCAAAACGTGTGCGTCGATATCATCCTACGCGGCGAAGTAATTTTGTCGTCTCATCCACCACGCCAGTACGTCAATGTACGGCTTTTTCCAGCAAATTCTCCTACCTCACTGCTCCCTTTGCCACGAGACATCTCTCGGTGTGCTTACATCTCCCCAGGGGACCATTCATTCCGCTTACCTCCGAGTTGCCGAGAGTGCCCAAGATAACGCTGTGACGATATTCTCCTCTTCGCGAATTGGTCTTATGCGTTTATGCCTTCTCACCTTGCCGTCTCGGGGTATTTGGAGATACGGGACTAGCACACAAGGCAAGAAAAACTCGATTAAATTCAATTACACACAGGCGCCTCTGTTTCAATGGAAAATGGAAAGTTAAAAGCATTAGCTTCTAGCACCATCAGACCATTCGAGGCTGTGGTGGCTATGGCCGGCTATTGCTGCTGCTGCTGCCAGGTTCCTTCCCTCCCGACACCAATGCGTGGTACATCCATTTGCTGATTTCATCGTTTTTTTTAACATTAAAAATGGCTGATTTAGGCGTTTGTACCAAGAAGAGCATCATCTAAAGATCCCGTGCCTACGTCGATGCGTGTCCTACGGAATGACTGGACTGTTCACTTTAACATTTTGAATTAGTCCCCGCAACATGGA
The DNA here is from genome assembly GCF_943734745.1 of Anopheles darlingi. Classification (NCBI taxonomy): domain Eukaryota; kingdom Metazoa; phylum Arthropoda; class Insecta; order Diptera; family Culicidae; genus Anopheles; species Anopheles darlingi. Next base: position 58,095,279 of record NC_064874.1, read on the forward strand.
AAGCAGTTTGTCCCTTCCGACCAAAAAACCGATTCACCCTCCGTTGAGCAATCGTCTCACATCGCCTCCTTCTCCCGGCGATATCCCAAACATAATTACATTCAATAATACGGACGAATCCCCTTCCGGGGCCGCCTATCCCAAGTCCCTCGGAAGGAGGAAAACGCTTTGAACACTTGCTCTGGAAATTCCACCAAACCCAGCCTACTAGGACTAGGATCCTACTGCGTCCGACTCTCCCTTCATTCTGCGGACCAGATTACGTTGCTCATTTGCACCTTACCCCTCAAATACGACAAATGGCCAACCGGAAAACACGTGACGCGGGTACGAAGGCCATGCCGAAGGGGGAACTCCGTATTATTGGGAAAATTCGGCAACTCAGCAGCGGAACTGTTGTGCTGCACGTGCCTCCTGGTCCTGGCGGTCTGCGCAAGGGTGTGAGATTCGTCTGGTTTTGGTTGCGAATGCTGCAGTAGTCGAGCCGGGCGGGTGTAGGATATAGGGCGTTTGGTCTGGCCCTAGACGCGCCTATGTTGGGGTTGGACGACATGAATATTTGTCACTTTGTTGATTCTGCTCCGGTTAGGTTTTTGGTTAGGTCTAGCCCTGCTAGCTGTTGTAGACGTGGAATCCCGAATTCCAGACGATATGGTAGACCCCAAGTGCCCCACACCAGACCAGAAAAGGGGGCCCCTGTGAAAAGCGGTAGGGGTAGAGCAGCACATAATCAGCGCCAGTAATAATCCTTTTCCAGCGAAGCACCAATGAAAACCCCTAGACAGCATCCTCCCTTGTTCGAATACCCCACACCGGGACGGAACTTCCGAGACTTCCGTGTATACATTGGGCCCGGGAATTCGCCCGGGAGCAATCCTCACCTCCCGCAGACCAGACTTAGGGAGCAATATTTCAACGCGACACCATCATTTCACGGTTCAGCTGAGCGAGCGAAGGGGAAAACTGATGCGAATCGAAACTTCAACCTCCACCCCGCGTGTCTATGCAGAGCTAACGTGACGCAAACATCATGAAAAGCCATTCCGGGCATCCCGGGCATTCGGATATCGTGACAGAACAATCACTTCCAGATGACGAAGTTCGATGAATGGTTGAACGGTTCGTGGTGGTCTCTCTCCTCGGGATGAACCCCTTTTTTTCGCGCTGCTCACGAGGGAGATGCACTGATTGTGTGTGCCGGTATACAATCAGATGCTGGCAGATAGATTCACGTTCGTCGAGGGGGCCACCGTTGTCTGTCTGCCACCGTCGTTGCCGCGATGTCGGCGATGCACCAGCGAAAAGTGAATCCGCCGTTGCATTGTGAGGCTGTAATGGAAATGAGTTTCCAGTTCTTCTGCGCCCTTTTTTTGAACTGAACACAGGAGTTCGTTGAACCCTAGTCTCTCTCTCTCTCTCTGTCTCTCCGTGCGCACGTCTTCTCGTGGTATGTCCTATGATTTCTGTACACCCTTAAGAAGGTGTTTCTCTATCAGAGAGCTATTAGGTTGTTTCATAAGTAATACTGTTTTTTTTTAAAGGAAATTCAAACTCGTTCTTCAAATACTAAGAATGAAGGTGAATCTATGATATACATTTAATTTTATTTTATAATCGTTTGATTTTCTTATGATATATGCAGGATTCTTCAGTCATAGCTCTTCTGCTATTTATCGTTTAAAAAATCGGAACGAAGTCCGATTCCACACTACCTTCTTGCTTTAAAGTTTTGCCATACAAGGAACTCTGCAAAAATCTAAACAAGTGGCAGTCTGATAGTACAAGGTCAGGGTTATATGTGTGGTGCATCAAAAGTTCCCAGCCAAGTTCTCTACATTTTTGGCAAGGGCGCAAAGAGGTATGCGGTCTATTGACGTTATGGCGTCCTTTCTCGTGAATGGTTGCATTTCATTTTACCAGCTTTTGAAAATAGACATTCGACCACCAAACTGACAGTATCATCGTCTTTAGCGTTAGTGAATATTAGCGTTTGAATTCGTTTGCAGAGACTCACCCCGCTTAGTGAAAATAACTTTGAATATTTGTAATGATTTGCTCAAAAATGGATCAAAATGGACATTACGTAAAAAGCAAATCACAAGCGTTAAAGTTGTTGACTTAATGAATCACGATCAATTCATATGGCACCCGAATATCAAGCTGTTTTACGAGTCTCAGACCCATATGTTTAATATTGTTCATATTTTTAACGAGTCAATGCACACTTATACGACGAGCTGCCTCGATTAGTGCTTTGGTTTGCTTTTAGATCAACTTCACTTGAAGGGCTAAAATATTGCGTAAAAATATAGTGTAAAATCTAAAAATCGAGATTTTTTCAACAAACAGTAACACTAAAGTTCACCTAATGATTCCCTACCATACTCATTACATATTTGATTTGGAAGATGTATGGCAGTTTTGTATCTAAAAAATATTCAAATCAAATGTGAAGAATATGCTCGTTTTTCTGGATGTGACGAGTGTACTCGACTCAATTTTAATTAAAGTTACGCACATTTTTTATCCTAAAGTAAGCTAAAACAGACAACTGATAAACAAAAAAAAATGTTTTACCTTGCCGGAAACCGCTAAAAAATAGGTTTTACAAATTGTATGAAAAAACCGCTGGTTGCTTATAAAACAACCCAAATAGAAAACTCAAAAACGGACCCTAGGGCCGACTTGCTGCAAGTGCTACGGGGCTCGTTGATTATGCTGCTACCTTTTTTGGTCTTTTGTTTATGTGGATGGCAATTTGCTACGAACCATTCGCTCTGGAGCTGAAAATCCCCTCCCCAGGACTTTCTGGTTTTGTATTCGACAAACGTACCGTGTTACGCACAGGAGCGCCATGATGAGACCTGCGCAAGAAATGTTGAATTGTGAATAGCCGACCGAAAGGGGTTGATTTGATGCGAGTGACGTTGTTGGCGGATTGGAGGGATTTTTAAAATCTCAACATCCTCCCAAGTGGCACTTCACACTGGGCCTTTCAATGCCTGGCCTGGTGCCTGGTGCGTCTCCACTTAAAGTGAAGTGAAATCGACACTCGAAAGCGGTGGCCACAGCAGGGCTTTAATAATTTTAATTGCACCAACACGCACGCCTCGTGAAACACAAGAGAGGACGCACACGAGGCACGGTATCATGCGTTGACTTGCTGATGTGATGAAATGGACGGTCGGTTGCTGATGTGATGCAAATGAATCCAGCACGCATCCCGGCACGAGTTGTTGTATTAGTTGGGGGGGATTAAAATGCGGACAAAACAGCACAAAAAAAACATCTAATACCTACCGGTGCATATGGTGCTACGGGGTGGGATTTGCATGTGGCGCACTTCATCATGACGTCCCTGTGGTGCTACCGGACTGCCATAGAGTGTGTCTGTCGTTCGCCGTGCATCAGTAGAGCTTTTGTCTTGACTTATTCCCTTTTCGCACTAGATCCCTTATGCAGTGAACCAGTCACAAGCTTCGAGCCTCGATAGGTCGGACTGGCTTCGGATCGATTCGACTACGTGTGAATTGATCGTTATGATGCCTAAACCAAACACGCGCTCTTGGCTGGATTGAAGCGATTGCATAGGATTATTATGCATCGACGGGATGATGGCCGTTAAATATGGCGCTCCCAGACTCATGCAGGCAGTTCACAGTATCAGTTATTTATCTGCGCAATTATATCTACCCCTCGCGATGTGCGATTTATTGGGATGTTGCGCTGCGTTTTATGACTATTATTGCACGGTGACGGGCTTTTTTGTTGGCTCTTTGCCCGATATTATTAGAACAGAGTTCAATTTGTTTTTTCCTGCCTGAAAATGAAATAATGATGATTGTTTAACTCATCTCGGCATAAACAATATCAATGACAGCATCACAAACAAACCATTATTTGTCGTTGGTTACAATATTGTTTCATTATAACCTTAACACTTCTTTTCAGTACGATCTGAATGATGTATTCAAACGAATATTTATAGTGAATATTAGATTCTCTCGCAATGTCAACTCAAGCTGAAAGTGTTTCCTATTTTACTGCATTGAATATTGAATAGCCTTAGAAATTGTGGAGCACTATATCGATTCCACAGCAAACTGATTTATAGCAGCGCCATTTCTCTTTTACTGTGCATTTTTTAATGATAGCCTAAGTCGTTCTTTTTATTTAAGAATTATCTGAGGTTGAAACACCAAAATCAATTTACGCTAAATACGCTTAAAAAATAATTTCTTCACTATACTTAGATATCAAGTTATTACTTAAGGAAAACTACATTTCAAGTTACTATATCACAAAAACTTATAATTTGAGCATGACTGCGCAAATAATTTTATTTGGTATACAATCGCTAAATAATTGGTATAGAACCGCTCTAGTATATGCTTGTTCAAATGTATACAATGTGGGGCCACAGATAATCCAAATGATAAAAATGACTGACTACAAGTGTTTTGGCACTATATCAAGCGATTAATCATTATTCAAAATTTTAAAAACTACTATAGAGAGTCAGTAACTTGTAGCTTACCACGACCGCATCGTTGTGTATGTTAGCAACCATATCAGCTCGTTGAACGGAACAATCAATCAAAATACTCCTGCTCAAGAAGGCATCGCGGTTGATATGAATTGACCTATTGATGTTCGGATTGCCGCCTTTTATCTGCTGACTGCAAGATGGACAAGTTGGACAGAAAACAGACACCATCAACCACACACAAACACACACACATACGGTCTGTATTTTGCAGGCAAAAAGGACCTGTCATGTGTACAGAGTCGAATGTATGACGGACAACAGATGTTGCTCGTGGCGTGCCGTGCATTCCTGACCAACCATGTCCGGCGCCCAACAGCAGCGCATGTGGCATACAGGATTACCGCCATGTGACACATGATGGGACATTGCTCGTGATTGTACCGTGGAGACAGAGGGCAGAGGACTGTACGGTTGGAAAATGTTGCACCACTAAGCTCATAAAGCGTGAACGTGCTTTGGTGTTCCGCGTGATAGTTCCACACGCTTCCGTTACCAGGCGCCTCCATCATCCACCAAGCACCGAGGAGGCGCACCACAAGCAACCATCGAGAGAATGTCGGGCTGGCTGGCGAAGAATTCTTTTTTCTGTTTGGTGCATGAAAGAGAAAACCATTTTTATATACTCCGTGTTCCGCGACCGACACGAATGTTGTCATTTCATCACGCTGCAATAGCTCTGCTGCTGGGTTCAACTCGTCGAAGAGTATGGGGAGAGCTTCGCAACGTTGATCATGATGTCCGAGCGAATGGAGATGAATAAGTAATTGAGTTTAAAAATAAACTATTCGCTCCGGAGCCGCTCCTTCGACTACGAGAGGGAGAGACGAAGGCGAACGAAGCAAGAAATACGGTTTCGCAATCACAAAACAGCAACAAAATGAACCTTAATACCTCTGGATGGCAGGGAGGGTTTGAAATATGTTGGAAAAGTTTTATGGAAACCATGGACCATGCAACGAGTGCACCGGTCTGCATGCAGCGCGAAGCAGGCAACGAAGGAAACGCCAAGAACTTATACATTTTGAAACGAAGTGATACTTCTTTCATCAAACGTTTCTCTCTTTCTCTATCTCTCTCTCTCTCTCTCTCTCTCTCTCTCTCTCTCTCTCTCTTTCTCTCTGTTTCTTTTGGATATCCCCAGGCGATCGTTCGCGCTGCTCGTTCGATTCATGGCTTACCGTTCCGCAGCATTAGCCTCGTTGTCCGTACTTCCGAGAATGTTGAACCATTGAGCGAATGAATCATGAAAAGAAATGCATAAATTATAATTAGACTTACAAATGCGTATTTCATCATCGTTGGAATGTAAATGTCCCTCCTTGGAAGAAAAAAAGGCTGGAAAACATTCATCGATCTTAGCCTCTCTCGCTTTTGATTACGTCAACTGCTACGAACCGAAGTGGCACGTGAACCGACTTCTCGTAGTTTAGAGGATGTTGAAAGGTAGTCTTTAAGGTAGTCTTTTTCCTCCCAAGATTTACTCCAAATTAAATGTTCATCATCGCTCGCTATCACGGTTTCATCGATTCGGGAAAGCAAATCGAGCAAATCCCAAAGCTACTCCCTTCGCTATTTGTGGATCGAACGAACACGTGATTCCGGTAGCAGCTGTTGGCAGGTTTGGCCTGCCTGCCTGCCGGCTTGCTCATGGCCAATGCCATCACCCTCACCACCCGCGTTTACTACTCGATTTGGTTTGACGTCAGAGCAACCGGCAACCAGTCCGGTGCAGTGCAGGTGACATTGAAATGGTGACCGGACGACGGTACCGAACGATTACAGTGCTTCGCCTCTGTATGCTTTCGCTGCTGCGCCACAATAACGCCAAATGCGAAAGATAGGACGGAAAACGGAAAAAGAATGCTCGAAATCGAAAATCAATAGTTCCGTTCTAAACGAAGCGTGTCTGATGATATGATCGGTGGTCGACATGAGCGACGGGCGACGGCGACAGGTCGGACACACCACGCATTCCCACTACCTCTCTTCACCAAAAATGACACCATCGAGCAGTCCATTCGAGTAGTTACTCGTCATGTTCCGTGGCCGTGTTCGCGAGGCGTGTTAGCCAAAAGCGGCTCGTTAGTCCTTCGACTTGACGCAGCCCTTTGATGAGTTGAGGACACCTTCAACTACCGCTGGCGCCTGACATGCCCGCCGAATACCTGCCTTATCAGGCCGAGCTTCTGTCTGGATTGGGTTTGAAGGTTCTTTCGCAAAATTAATTTGTGTCGTTCGCTAGTACGGAAGCCGCCGCGGTTAAGGGCAGGGCAAACGGATGGCACTGAGCCACTGAGCGTAGCCTTGCACACCGGTGCCAAGCGCTTCGCTAGCGCCAATAGTTTGGCGATCGAAATTCGATCATCCACCCCCCCGTGGGCTCCTCTGTTACAGTCGTAGTTCACGGTTTCTATTTTTGACTTCAACCGGATTCTCCACTCAGCCCGCTCCCGGCTGATGACTTATTGATTGGTATTTTATAGATTGTGCTGTAAAAAAACAATTCCCCTCCAGACAGTCTATATGGACAGTGGCAGTGAAGTACATAGCTAGTGGTTCGGTAATGTCCTTTGATGAAGTGATGCCGATCAAAATCGCCTTTGAAGGTTGTTGCGATGACGATTGTATGAGAATTCATTCAGTTGCGGGCTGTTAACGATTAAACACCGGTAGTTGTAAGTTATCTTTAGTATAGTGCATTAAAACACTAGAACGATTAGTTCAATGTTTGGTTGCTTTATATGCTCATGTTACATGAATGGTATAAAAGGTATAAGATCCACTTTCTAACAATATGTCGCTAGTTAGCTTCACTAGTATAACAGTATTCGTATTTATTTGTGCACTTTTGCATGAAACTAACCAACTGATCCATTTACTCGTCTTCGATATCCTCTGCCCTATTAATGGGCATCATAGAAATACCTGCCCCGGGAGATGGTGTCCAGATACTGTTGATACACGTACGCACGGCTCTTTTGTCTGCTTTGTGAGACGATTTCCTTAGATGCCTTTCCCCACAACTCTTCGCTTCGCTTCGACTTCTTCCATTACTAGCAAATCCAATTTTCGCGCTCAATAACGAAAGACCGACCGGCGACGCGTGAGTTGTGTGCGTGTGTAACGTGTGGCCAGAGCCAGAGGGTTTATGGTTTGCATGTCCCGGGTATGCCACCATTTGTTTACCATCGCGACCGCCAACCCAGAAAGGGCATCGATGAAACGACTTAGAAGCGAAGGAATGTCGGTCCTTCCGGTGCCTGCCAAAAGAGCTGCCCAAGGTGGTGATGAGAGAAAAAGAGAGAGAGAGAAAGAGAGAGGGAGAGAGTAATTTTTCTTTTATTTTATTCCATACACCCCGTTGGCACCATGATTTCAGAGCGAGTGCGATAGCATGGGGCTCCGATGGGCTATTGCCGGCCGGTATTTGGACAAGTGTGCCTACGTACGTAAGAAAGAGGGTATGCTTGGCCAGGACCAGCAAATGATAGCATTCCGATGGGCACTAGGGGGGTTCAATACAAACACGCTATACGCGGACACGTTTCAACGTTTGCGCCTGGTGACTCATCCTCCGATGTGGTTCTTCTGGCCCTATTGGGGAAGACCAGCAAGCGAGAAAGAGAGAGAAGGCACCTTTATTGGAATGTTGAAACATTCACAGTTGGTCGTCCTGGTGCCTCCTTGGTCCGTTGTTATGCCCTCGCCGCATTCGTGCTGAGAAATTCGTCGTCGTCTCGTTGCCTTGGTAGGTTGTTGGTGCTCGACTAACATATAAACACTTGGCATCGTAGCAGCGTGTGACAGAGAGCGTCCCATCGAAATGTTGGACACCTAGTGGCACCCGGCCGATACGCTCCACCATTTCGTTTGGACTCGCCTGAGAGGAGGGTTCAGGAGGTAGAGAAGCAACTCAAACGAGAGATGAAAATCGATGACATGCTCACAATCACAGTGATCCAATAGCAACAGTCATCGTGTATGTGTATGTATCTATGTGCGCATAACGAGACTGGGTTTACTTCAATTCACCAACGAAACACAGAGCACACTGAGAAAGACCCCGAAAATTGTGTTGCAACAACGAGGTCCTTGGTGACGCTCTGTAGCGGAATGGAAAACCGGTATTGAAGTGGAGGTCGGATGTGGTGCAGTGCATTTGATGTCCCAGGACATGTCCCATACCGACGAACGGGGAACGAATGAATAAAAAATGAATCGCAATACATTCCAAACACGTCGTCGCGAACCACGCGAACGAGGAGGTGAAGGCTTCGGGTTGCACCATGCCGCCGTCAACTCGAGAAATTCTTTCCTTTCTGGTTGACGTCAGGATAGCACAATTGCCGACAATGATGATGATGATGATGATGATGATGATGAGGACAGGGAAACTAAGGGTTTTCCGTCATCAAACAGCACTACAACTAAACACAAACGAACAAAAGGAAGTGGAACAATTTGCTTTCGCGAGCATAAGGAATGATCGATCGAATGTTGGTTCGAGGATTCGGTCGTCAAGTCAGAAATCTACCGTCGTACCATCACGCGCTGCTCGCAAGTTGGTGCTTCTGAGGAAAGCGTAACATTTCCGCTATTTGATACTTTTTCCTAACATCTGCCGCTCTGCAGATGGTGCTGCAGTGGTGGATGGCTTCATTTTCTTGATTCAGAATTCGTTGCCACACTCCTGAGCATCCTCCTTGGATTGCTGGGAATCCTTTTTCCCACAGCTCAAGCTGCCATTGTTCCGGGAGGATTGGAATTGCGGCCATTTGCTGTTATGTTGGATAAAGCTAAACTTGCAACCACTTCGAGAATGCTAGTGCCTAGTACACCAAGATGTGTCTATCCATCGTCTGTTTAAAGCTTAGCACGTCGTAAGACCCGACGTAAAGCGAAACTCACATAAATTCATCCCAAATCATTTCTGTTATTCCAGTTGTTATCATTCCATCTGCGCATATGAAAACAAGACCGCAGTTGAACTATGCTTCGGGGTCCTCTTCTACTAACCGCATAACGCAGGCAAACACTGAAATCGTGCCTCACTACTTCTGGATCCCTGGAGTCCCTATAGTACCCCCCGAAAGTGTGTGACAAAATGGCGACCACATTACACGTTGCCAGTGGCGGAACTATTCGTTGTATGTGCTCATGGCACATGCTTTTGGACGGTGTTTTTCCATCGCTTCCACCCCGGCCCTGGGCCGTGTTGACAGCACCGGTGATTTACCATTCGAACGTGACACCGACGCTCAACCGCTGACCGTTGCTACGTGGATCGTTACTTACGCATAAATCGGTAAATCAGTGCCAGCACCGCTCAAAGGTGCGTGGCCATGTTTTTGAGTCGGGGAATGGCAAGCACCGCATGCTTAGTTGCTTGATATTGGAATCTATTTCGGGGGAATATTGGAAGAATAACGATTTTCACGCGCTCCACAAAGTCGATGAAAGGTTAAGGGACGTTTAGGGGCAACGTCACGAAATGTCTGCATTAAATTGTGGGTCCCACCGGAACATCCATCTTGTGGGTTTCCTTTATATGGCCAGGGATGTAACTCTTACTGGTTTATTTCCCAATGTTTCGTGTTATTTATCCATGAGCGTAGTTATTACCGTAGTTATTCCTTCAAAAGTACTAACTCTATTCCTTTTCTCTCTTTACAGGTGAGCTTTCTGCCTCGAGCAAACCATGACAAGTAATTCAATTGAACGGTTCTTTTGGTGAGTCAACGTTGAAGTCCAAAGTTAGTGTCATCATTAGAGCTACGTCAGCAACAACAGAATCTATGATTGGATTGGTTTTCATCAAACAAATTGGCAAAACATCCATCACAAACAATGTTGCATCCCAATGGTGTTGCCTCGATGCCTTCTCGAATGTCCTGCAGTGACCATTCGTCCGGATCATAGTATCCTCTGCTTCTAACTACCACACCGGAACTCACACGTGCCTCGCGAACATGAACCGCTGCTATGGTTATCTTGTGTAGCAAAGTTTTCCACATGTACCCTTTGAGTTTTGTTTTTTGGGGAATTCCCTGAAAAATGGCAAAGGACAGCTTCCCTCAGCCGGAAAGGTGGAGTTGTATTTCAAAAACTTTTCTCTCCGTAATGTATGGCTATGCTTTTTCCGGATGCGCCCAACAGATACAGTGGGGGAACTTTGGAAAAGTTTTGTAACCGATGGTCAAACAGAGCATCGACGTACGTACGTGTGTTCCGTACTCGTAGCACGGACACACGGTCATCGATCGGTTCTTGATGCTGGAGGATGGACGGGGGAAACTGGAATCTGGTTCTTGCAATCCGGCATCCGGTGCATATGTGTGGCTGTAATGATTTACCATAACGATGTACCTGCTACCAGGGTGATTATGTAAATTTATGTTTATGAAGTGAGGTGACATTGTGTCAAAGGCTTGGCTCTCTCGTCAGGCACACACACGTGTGTGGCGCACCAATATCCCGTTTAGCTCCAACCATGCCATCATCGTGTGTCGCATTAATGTTGTTATGCAGCCAGGCTCACTATCAGTGTGTGCAAGTAGTTAGTGTTATTTCAAGTCACGGTCCGCGCCGCTGTGAAGTTCTTAGATGCTTGCCTTAGTTGTGCGGCCGGGCCATTAGTCGCGCCACGTGGCCAGCCAGTGGGGGTTTGAGTAAGACAATAAAGAAGCGCAAGCTTCTTGCTATTCTCTCGCGTACTCAGCGAGGATGCTTTTATCTGGCGTAGATGAAACAACAGGCTTGCGGTATAGCTGGTGATGGTGGAGATGGTTCCACGTGCATCACGATGACATGATCACCACCACTGAAGAATGCACTGCTGCAACCGGGATGATAATGGGCTTAAGCGGTGCAGCACCGTGAAGTGGCCAAGTGGATCCACGGGAGGCACGTGGCGCCCGAGAGGGGTCGGTAATCAATTGCATTTGCTCGCAAATGGTTGCCACACTTTGTATGCACACGGGAATTGCCTCTGGAAAGTGCAATTAGGGCATTTCATGCTTTACGACATAAAGTTTCGATGGCTGTTGGAAGGATTATTGCATGTCAAAGGATGAATTGTAACACAAGGCTAAAGGCAAATTGCTACGGGCTTTTGAGAGGATTACCAGCCATCAGTAGGATAAGTTTTTACATTTCGGTGTATAACTTTATGTAGCTCAGTGACCAAGTAGATTATTTGTTGTCATTTTCTGAAGAAGAAATTAAATATATTTTCATTTACTGTTATGATTAATGTTTGTACTTTGATTCAATCCGTTTGTTAACCTTAGCTACTATTCTATTTTAAATTGTGTTTCGTGTTTCCAGAATCAGTTTCGAGCACTCCTTCAATTTGGATTTTTATAATTGCTCATCACAATCAATTGAAAGCTCAGTCAATTGAAAAGCTTTCGATGTTTTTAATGTAATAATAGTGGCATGTAATAATAATTGGGAAAACGATGGGATGATTGTGATCCCTCAAAAAAAGAAAGAATATGTTTTGCAGACACTCTATTTCTTTTCCAATCCTATGTCTTTTTTTTGTTCCTAAGATTTCTAAATTTCAAGAACTTTCTGTCCAATCTGTCAGAGAATAATAACTATAAACATGTTAAAAATATCTCCTCTTGCAATCCACGTATATAAATTAAGGACTGGAACCTATCTTAAATTCATTTACATTTACGTTTCATTATCCACATTGTTTATTGTACATTCATTGTATGAGCGTTAACATTACGAAAACCTTCTCGCATACAAGTTTTCGGAATTGTATATTAAGTACAGTATTAAACCTTAAAGATGCAAGTATTCCGAATAATTTCATACAGAATGTATTTCATTTCTTTATAGACAACGCATTGATTTTGATTTCTAAATTAATCATGTTTTTATACTGCGTAACAACGGGTTATATATTTAATCATGCTTTAGTTGGTTACTGTGTGATATATCATATATACGACGGAAATTATCCATAAGTTTACTGTAAAACATATCAATAGTATTGTTTTAAATCACACATTATATTTATGAGTGGCTTGGGACTGTGACTGGTTTTAATGTGTTCTGTTTAACTAACATGAGGAATATCTAGAATGAAGACGTATAAATAATAGTGCTTAAAATATATGATAACAATCCGTATTGCTGGATTGAACATTTATTTATGTACATGATTTAAAGTGCAGCAACTAATACGCTAGTAGAGCAGAAATTAGTATGCCACATGCCGTCAAAACGTAATCATCTTCAATGCAATCAAATCATGTCTATTATGTATCTTGTTAACTAAACTTCACAGAACCAGCATTCCAAGAAGGAACCCAGCATTCCTAACCTAGCAAAGCCATCGAACACACCACGGAATGACGTTAATTTTCCCTTAAAATCCTCCATCCCACGCCAAAGCCAACACGCGTACACTGCTCGACACATTTTGCTTAGCTTTCCTTCCAATTAAACCCAACATCAATCTTCGGTGTAGCTTGCTTTCCTTCTCGGGCGCAACAGCATCACGGATCCCGGTGTTGGTGCTGCGTTGCATAAGGCAGTTCCCGGGGATTCCTTTGCTGATCGCTTGCCGGTGCACGTCGGACTGGCATGCGATTCGATTCGATTAGATCCACTGGCACTATCCAGTGCTCGCCGTGGCATTATCCCTCCGACACGTCTGGCACACTAATTACCGCTAAGATGACGCGAATCTTCCGTTGGCAACTCGAGGAATCGAGTCGAGTCCTGCCCGAGCCCGTCACCGTCCCTAGCGCGCTACGTAAATACCTTCATCGATTCACGCAGCGCCACCAATTTCCTGTCTGCATTTCTCAATCCTCGGATTCGCTTCGAAGATTGCTCAAGTGTTTACGCTCCTCTACGCACACGATTTCCATTCATCCATCCATCCATCCATCCATCCGGCGCACGTGGAACGTTTCGCAAGCGACGACGCCCGCTGCAATGGCCCCGTTTCCGTTCCGGTTCGTTTCACTCACGTTCCGGCTACGGTTCGGTACGGGCTTTTCCTCGTTTTGCTTTCTTTTGGACGAACGACATTTTCCAACTCGATTGGCTGGTTGGATCGGGCTGGAGTACGTGTAAATAGACGTTCGCTGTAACGTTAAGTGCTCCGACTCATGTGATGCTGAACGCGATGAAAGATCTCCATCGAACCAGGGGCCGTGGAGGAGCTGCTGAGCCAACCGAAAGCGAACCACCGAATGACGGATCTCGGACGGAAAATGCTAATCGTTCCATGACGTTCCACGCCGTTCTCGCACGCTCGATGGGATGCGGTGCTGTTTGCCAAACTGCAATGGAGCCTGATTACACTTTTGCCAGTGCGCACTGGCAACCTTGGTAGACGGTACGGTTTGGTGTAGTCTGTAGTCGCTCTGGGATAATGCATAAAGTGGATTTATTTGTTTGCCAATGAACGGCTGAACGGGGTAGTCATGTGAGGAACGTGTCCATGGGAAGATGTTCGCATGGGACATAACGGCGGGGGTAACGAATTTCCCGAAAGTGTTCTGAAGTGGTGACGCATACCAGCATGAAAATATACCGATGAAGAAAGGATCTTTTTTTACCATATTTTTGTAGTGATTTCGAACGTTGAAGCTCGTTCCAGCTTTCATTTTATTAAGTCAGCAACGAGCGTAGTAGTACAGCTGTTGAGTTTTCCATTCACATTCGAGATAGGAGACTCTCTGTCTCTCCCACCAATTTGTGTCCTCTTACGCTTTCTGTTATTTTGTCACAAAACTCAGCTTCTCAGCTCACAAAGTTATCCTCAAGCGCGCATCCACGTTTTGATCATAACAATCAATCAATCCACGGAATCCGAGCTCGATCGAAATTCTTCTAGCTTGCATGAGAGACAGTGGTACGATTTTGGTTGGCCTGTGAGTTTCGTTCGTAAACAATGATTTTGAACAACAGCCTCAAAGCGTCGAAACAAGCTTTCAAGCGATCGACGCCGCCCTTGAAGCTTATTGGTGACGCCATTTCAACGAATTAAACCATCATTCACGCTCCAGCTCATCGACCGTTTCTTCTCATTAAGGACCGTGAAATCTGACTTTCCACTAGGCACGGCTGTAAACTTTTATATTCTCCAAGTCGAGTCCAAGGCACTCCGGCGGCTAAGCAGCGTATCCAATTATTACTTTACCGTCGTTGTCGTCTCTTCGCATTATGTTGTGCGTGCCATGATGGCTACAACACAGGAGGCTACAGGCTTCTGATGTTTTACCGAGAACCACTCCCGAGAGTTGTTCGCTGTGTGCTGGTCGTTCATTTATAATCCTCAACATAATCGCCTCCTTTACGAACGTCTCAAGTGGAAAGTGATGCTCCCATCCTCTCACGTACTACGCCTGTATTGTATAAAGCTTTTCCTGGGATGGAAGACACAGTACTTCATCGTGGTTTTCCATTCCGCCCGCTGGCTTCGGTGGATTCGACGTGGAACTTGGGGTTTTCAAATTAATTTTCTTTGGTCAGTGCTTCGATTACGCGAACTCGATAATCTTTCGCTCTCTGGCACTCCTTGGAGGGGCTTCCGCTCATTTTCCGACGTGGTTAAGCTGCAGTTTTCAGAATAGTTTCCAATTCGCAAGACCATCGCGTGGCCAGACCAATCCTAGGAATCCTTACAATGGTTAGAAAATTCGTTCTCCTGGTGTCCTGTAATGCTGCGCTTTTCCTAGAATGCAGCTGAACTGGAGGATACTCTGGTTCATAAAGGACAACGCTGCCAGCCATGCGCATGTTCCGCTAGAGTTTGTCCCTGAATCGCACCGGAAACCAACCGCAGAACCTATGCTGCTTGCAACAAATTGAAACATACTAGGAGAGAGAGAAAGAGAGACACTTGATCCACTCATCCCATATCGCTGATGTTTACTCGCGACGAGAAAAGATAAATAAGTTTCACCAAAACATAAACCAAAAGCGGTCCTCCTTTTTTGTGCTGTAAATTATGCTCGCCCAACCAATTGCGCTGGCTGCCTGGCAGGCAATGGCAAACATTACCATATAGATAGGCCCTGGGAATCATCGGGATATGTAAAGCCCGCTGGAAAGCAGCTGTTTAGCATAGAACCAGCGCGCGGTGAACACAACTTCTCGTTCGTTCTTTTGTTTTCCCCCTTTCCCGACCAACCAGAGCTCTCGAGATAAGCATTCAGCACTGTCTGCTGAATGCTACTCCCCATAAAGATAATCCGTTGTCTGTTATGTAGCGTGTGAGCACCGTGGAACTCTCACCGATATTAAAGCCAACGAATGTACACATAAGCTGGTTGAGCTTTAAAATGATAAAATTTCAAAATTATGCGTATTCAATATTGTCCGGTTAATTCCGGCCAACATCGCAGGACGGTACGCACGAGTCAAAATGGTAATAAATGGAGCTTCATTAAATAGCCCCCAGCGGGCCTGCGTCATTACTCACACCGAGCATAATTAATGTGATCATTATCTACCGAAGGAAACTGCAAAAACAGAGAGAGAGAGATTTAAACAGTTTTTTTTTTCACTGTCTGAATTCGGCGGTCCCTGGAAGCCCCGGAGGTCGAAGAAGAGCACAGCATGAGACCGAGTAAGACCGCTGACCAATCCGGGATTTTTCGCTCAAGATAAATGACATCGACAGCGTTCGTTTCGATCGTTTGAAAAACAACGATTGAAAGGGGAAAAAAATCCAATTTTCACAACCTTCAAGTCGTGTCCGGAGCATCGCAAATTGCTTCGCACTCGTGAAGCATCGCATCGCATCGCACTCGTGAAGTGTGTAATCTCGAAGCTCGCATGCACCCTTACCAATTGACCGAACCATCGGTGCTAGCCAAACGGTGACCCGTGCTATGCTTCCTCCGAGGTGCGGTTGAGGTGTTACATTTTCACTAATTAAATTTTACCTGCGACACTCACCTGCTGGTACTTTGGCCAGGGCAACGTTCACCTCTCAAAGCAGATCGCCAAACCAAAGCGACCTAGCTCGTAACTTTAGATCTCGGCACCATTAATTATTACCTTCTTCAGCAGCAACAATTGTGCCAGCGTCAATTATACAATGTACCAAACCGATGACCGGTGCAATGGTTATATTTATACGTCCAAACAGAAGTCCTTTTCACACGGAAACACACACACACCCAGCGGCTAGTTTTCCTGGGAATGGAAAAATCTTTGCAATTTGCAACATTATAACGAATCGGTGAAAAGCTTGACTCACGGAGGTGTGCGGAACATTATAAGGCTTCGTGGCGCGTGGGGAAGCACACAATGAGTAATGGCAGCACATGGCACAGGGCACGGACTGTGGTTCCCATAAGAATGAAATACTCGTACCAGTGCGGAACATTTCTGCTTTTCCTAATGTAATGAAAATGGTCCGGAAAACTACTCCCCCCGCCACCGGGCTGCTAGGCAACCGTTTCGCAATCGTGCAGTGATGCGAACACCTGCGTAACTCTCATTCTTCATTCGCGCGAGACACAATCCTGGTGGATGCTGCTTTCACCATCTTTCTCGCTCTCGCTTTCTGCTAACGTTTCACTGACGTGTGGAGCAAGTTCTGGGTCTGGCACCGACAAATAAGGCATGTTGTGGAGGTATGTTGAAGCTGCGGTATGCTTTACGGTCGCTTGTCATACGTACATTCTTATCTTGCTTTGAGCTGGGCACAAACTTACCATACCCCAGACTCAGGATGAACAATGTGTGTGTGTGTGCGTGGTGGTTGCTCGTGCAAAACTTCTTTCTTTCTCCTACCACTACCATCAGTCTTATCGGGCATCAAGTAGGTGTTGCGGCTGCTGCTGCTGCTGCAGCACGAGAAATCAAACATTTTTCATTCCATGTGACGAAACTTTTCCAATGAGGTAAATGGAAACGGAGGCGTGGGTTTTGGTGCGTTTAGCAAGCGCTAGTGCTCACGATCATAGAGAAAATATGCGTGCACGAAAGTTGCGCAAAGTTTTCCGATGGAAAAATTCCCTCCCCACGTCCTCATCATCATCTTCACAGTATCGCGCTATGACACGAAATTATGCGAAAGATCATCATACACCATGATGAAAAGAGAGTTGGAGAGAGAGAGAGAGAGAGAGAGGAACAGAAGCTATGAAAAGCGCAAAAAGACATACCACCTAAGCTAAGTTTCTTGAAGAATGTTTTAGTGACAGAAGTTCAGCGACCTGCAATCATATTGACGGTTTTCGTTCATGTTGGGACATCACCTTCAAAGCGCAGGCTATCAACCCTGCCGGAGCGGAAATTTGTTTTCCAAGCAACCGATTACTGGACCACACTCTGGACCTCGAGCCATTGCGCGAAGTCAATTATCACCCGATTCTGCACGCGGAACGCATAACGTGCCGAAAAGCGCCATTTTGCGCTGAATAATGTCACGATATGAACGCCATGTTAAGAACCGTCCCGGAATGTGAGTGTCGTGCTGAAGGGCCATTAGCTGGGGCTGACAATCGCAGTCGTTGTTGCCTTATCTTAAATGAGATTTCGGTTTGACGCTTTAAAAGCCAACCTGAAGTCACCTGACAGAAGCGATTGTACTGGCCAAATGCCGTTGTTATTACCTCAGGGCGCCCGTTTCGATGAAGGCAAGGTGGCTAGTAGTTATGAATTTTAATTGCCGAGCAACAGACGGGCCGCTAAGGCTTCTAGTAGTAAACTTTCTTTTGCTAAAACTCTGAAACTGAAGTTGCTTCTTGATGTTAAAGTGTTTAGTACTTGAAAAACAATTTTAGTATTTTGGCATCTTTGGTTCGTGCAACCTTGGCACAACTATGAGCCTCTACTAATCATTGTCCATTGCTTCCCTGGTGATTATCGCGACATATGACATATGACAACGATTGTTTCGGTTACCACAAAGGCTTAAATCCTCCCGCAATGCGGGTCCTTGAATCTCGTGGTTTGTATAGATAACATTGGGAACCTTGCATTTGTTGAGATAGACATGGCCAGGTTAGATAGCTATGCACCGTCCTGCTGTCCAGCGCTCAAGATCTTAGTTAAGCGGATGCCTTCGTTGACCATGCATGTTGTTATCTCAGAATTGCGGTCAGCATGGACTATTGAATTTCTTATAAGCTTTGAGTAACAATGTCAATCCATCGTAGATTCAACCTCAGCAACCCATCTCAAAGCGACTTCAGACAAGAAACATCATTCATTTAATGACTTCAATCTGAAACTCTAATAATTAAACTAAATTAATTCAACAAAATCATCCTTGTTGGGTTAGTGAGTTTTGTAAACTAATTTTAAGCGAGTACCGTTGTTAAAACACAATATTTATCCGACGGATAAGCTACACACCGCACCCGTCAAAGTGCTTCCAATGTCTATCGGCAAACACACGGTCCCATGTACTGCAGTTTATCCGCACACCGTTTTGGCTGGTGTCATCAAATTGTCAAACAGCATGATCCCACGTGTCAGCTGTCCCGTGGGCGTCCATCCTTTTTCATTTCCTCATTTAATTGAAATTCATTTTGAAACACTCCAGTGGTCCACAGAGCCTGCGTGACTTGATGATGTGGTTAGTGTATTCGGGCGGTCCGGTTTTTGACCATCGATGAAGCTCGGTATCGAAGGGAATGAAATATTTCCCCATTCCTAGCCATCATCAAAGCTCATTCTCATCGACGACGACTATGCTCCCTATGATCGATCGGTTCATGCTGGAGGTGCGAGAACACTATCCCTTCCATCGGAACACGCGTCGCCTCGGACACAAACCAAACAACGGACCGGCTGGGTTGGATGAAACAAACAACCGAGTGGTCGTCGCCACCACCACCACCTACCACCTACCACCTACCAGCACGACATCAATAAGCGATAAATCACGTCTCCGCAGCATAAAAATCCGCATCCGTCGGCCAAAGAGCTGAAGAGGCAGATCTGTTTTCGTCCTGGAATGTGGAAGTTCGTGCCCACAGGGTTGCTACCGGTAGGGGCCCGTGATTTTTGGTGCCATACCCTTGGGTATAAATCATTTTAATGTTTCAATTCAAACCCACGATGTACACACGCCGAGTCCGCCCCTTCGCCGGGATGGAGCTTCATCGGCAGAGTAGTGTCCTTCTCGAAAGGAAACGAAGAACCGTGTACCGCGATGTATCGATATGGGGCGCCACACCGAATGAGCGCCTTCCGAAATAACGGGAAGGTATTTTCGGTAGGCAAACAAGGAAACGAAACGGGAAGCAAGCAACTGTCTTCCCGGCGCAAGGACTCGCTGCTGTTTAGGGTGTTGTTTTGATTTATTGCTGTCTCCATGGTGGTGGCGATCGTTTTCGACAAATAATTTAAGCTTTTTCTTCATTTTGTAACAATTATTCATCGGCTCTATTTTGTTTTCCAATTGGATACCGCTAGTGGGAGCGGGCTATCGGTTTTGGAAAATACTCTTTATAGATACTTGGTTTAGCATTTGGATGTGTTCATGGCGTAGTAACGTACCTTTAATAATGCTCGTGGTTATATCTTTTAGAGCCTATATCGTAGAGCTTGTAAAAATCATAAATCCTAAGTTGGAATTCTTATTGAAATTTATTTAGCTTTAAATCCTAACTCCACATAACTCATGTGCAAATGGTTCAATGGAGGAAAAGGTTGTTAAAAGCTCCGCATTTTATTTTTTCAATTGTTCACGGGTTTAAATCGTCAACATCTTCACGAAATCGCTGGATTGGAAACAACAGAATACATTCACAGGATTATTATTCCGAAGATCATCCAATTATATATTCAATTCCATTTCCTCATAATATCCTTCCAGATCAGTGCTTATAATAACACCATTTACCTGGAAAAGTACTTACAATATAGGCACTTCTGCTAGTCAGACGTGGACTGATGTATTTGTTTTTTTTTTTAATACCTGGAATTAGTGAAGAATTTTTCAAGAAGATCATTCAAAGATGAGATCCTGGAATACCTCAAAAGTCATGAACGGTTATTACGCTTACAATCTGCTTTATGATTTCAAAACATTATACCATAAAAGGTTACCCGACACACGCGAGAACTTATCCCAATTGAACCTGAAATGTAGAAAAATATTCCATGCTCTAATCGCAATCACCAATTGCCCGTATCAAGACCGGCCATTGCCGGAACGGAAAAAAGGAATCAAATAAAAACAATTCCGTACAGCACCAGGCGCGTGTGCCTTCGAGCGCAAAATCGACATCAAAATAACTCGCGCCACAAAACCCTCTCACTATATACTCTCGCAACGCAACGCTGGGTGTTCCGAATATGGATGTTACGTCAGGATACTCGTTCGACGCTGAACCAATTCATTAAATTCAAGGCTTGAGGATATTTTTGTAAGTGGGCTGGGCGGAGGGTACACACTCGTCGTCGAATTTCCCACGCACACAACTTAATCCCCAAAACCAGTCTAAACATCAGTTCGTGATACCACAGTTGGCCCAGGAAAGGCGGGGTATGATTCGATAAATTTTTCATCGATTCACGGTTGACGCAAACAGAAGCAATTCAGCGCGAGAACCCCCTTGCCCGGCATTTCGTTCGGATCCGCATCTTCGCAACGTCGATCTCGCAACCGATAATCGATAACAAGTTTATGAGTCGGAAAAATGGTACCCCCCAACGCCCCTCGTGTCCAGAGTTGCTGCCTTTTCCGTGGCGTTTTTTTTTCACCGTCAGTTTGCGGCATCCAAGACCGAGACCGAGGCGGTCTTGGCGCAAGCTGGCGGAATGTTTCGGATGTTTCTGTTCTGTTATTTGTTTTTCGCTCCGGTACCGTCTGATTGTTATTTTCACAACACTTTTGACCTTCGATTTTTCCACTGGCTGCACGTTCTGCTGACGCTGGTTCTCTGCTTATCCCCGGTTAACGTATCGGCGCGACATCTTGGCATCTTGGCGCCCATCAGCAGTGGCTTAATTATGATCCCGCAAGAAGGCGGACGTTACGCGCACTGGCGGCTGTTCATTTTACGGCATTATTGGAAAATTGTCGGAATTTCTTCGAAAGTTCGAACCAACATTTAGCCAACGATGTTCCATCCATGCTTCACCGCTCATTACCTCGAACCTCGGAATTCCTAATGATGGCTACGTTTCGCGCATTGCAGGATTGCGAAGGAAAAAAAAGGAAATCTGAGAAAGCCTCGCCTGCGGCTACACTTTCTACAACATCATTAGCATGGTGGACTGTCCGCACTTTGCCAGCTAATCCACTCCCGATCGGTTTTCGGTCCCGCTCAGACGAGACGAGACACGCTTTCGCGGCCTTCGCCGTAATTCGGAAGGAAGTCGCGAGTGGCTAACGCAAAGATTCACTTTCGGTTCTTCTTTTTTCTCTTCCCCTGCAAATGGCCCATTGGTAACCTCCCCACAAATGGAATTAAACAACGCCCGCAGGGCAGGGCGGTACCGAGGGCACGACCGACCGAAAGTTCGCGTGAAATCTTCTCGGCACGGCTCGGAGTATGTTTTCCACCTTCTCTCCACCACCGTCGATTCCAGCGCTCGGAAAGTGGTCCAGTTCCAGACTCGCCCGAAGGCATCAATTTAAAATGAGATTACAAAGTGTCCTTTCTGCGGCGTTGCGCGACGCACGGGTGGGATAGCGGGAGTTGGACCAACCGGAAACCAGCCAACCAACCAACCAACCAACAGGGGAACCAAATTACACAATCTTTCGCACACAATTCCGCCTAATGGAAAAGTGGAAGGCGATGGCAGGGTCCGAAGGGCCGGCGGCTGGGGTTTGGAGAAGTAGCAGCAGCAACTACTTCAACACGCACCCCATTAGGTAGCTCGACAGTCCGGAACCCTCGACGAAAGCAACAGTCCGAGGAGAAGTAGGACCATTACATTACTTCATCCCGAAATCCAATAGGGAAGGAAGAAGGAATCCTAGTTCCTCCCAAGGAAGCTTCACACTTACAGCCTGCTAAAAGTCCTCGAGACTCGAGAGGAGAGAAAAGCCTGGTTATGGAAGAGCAAGACTCGCTGGTGGGTCTCTGGTGCTTTCTGGGTAGTAAAGTTGTAATAATACTGATCGACTTCCGGCATCCCGACGAGTGCGGTCCCGACCAGTGGGGTGGGGCTGGCAACACAGTCATCATCAGCTTGTCCTTGGGGAGATATTGAAATCGAGTAGGATGTAGCAAAAGGATAAAGCAAGAGCGAGAGCCAGAAAGGCAATAAGAGAAGGTAATAAACTTGTGTGATGTAGAGTTAGGTGCCGTATCGATGTTACCGAACCCACGAATGTCTTATTCTGGAAATGGACTCAAACGGTGTCCAGTATCCCAAAACTAGACTAACCTTCGTCAAGGCTCAACTCCCCGGGGAATGTCGTGTGTTGTGAGTAAGAGCTCCAGGTCGAATTATCGATGAGTGGCACGAAGCTTTGTAGACCGACCGATGGCGTAGGCGAGCTTGCAAGGTGCATCGTCAGTCAGCTCCGGCAGCAGCTTCATACGACCTTTTGACTACACTGCTTGTACGCATGTGTACTACATGTCGTCATAGCACATGTTGTTCGCAACGGCATTCTACTACAAGTGTCGTTGGTGCTCAGCTCGCCCAGGAATGCTCTTAGGGGATTGTTCTGGCCGTCTTATCGGTCTTGGTGACGGTACAGACATGCCATGTGACGAAAATGCCATTCACTCGACAGTCAGATACATTTGTTGGCCAATTGACAGGCAGTAGGTCGACAGACCGTGAGTAACTTAAATGTCTCCTGTTGAATAGGGAATTCTTGTCGTTTATCATGTATGTTCATTATGCAAAAAACCTTTGTACACTTGTCGCCGCTCTCTCATCTTAATACTACTCTCCATAAGTGCGTTGACAAGTTTGAATCCCTTACATAGATAGTTACAAAATTTGGAAAATTACTCCACAAGAAATCTCGTTCTAGTACAGAGTTACCAATAAAAAACATAAATTGCACAGCAGACAGTAAAACTTGACCATGTAGTTAGTGCAACTGTACTTCGAATAGTGTACAAATCATTTCGTGAGACATTACATGAAACTATCTGCGTAAAACATGTTTGAGTTTCAAATACATTCGGAATGCAAATCTGGGAAGTCTTGACAGTAGAACAAGCGAAATCACTCAAAAGCCCTTAAATTAGAGCAACTGTCTCCGCTGCTAATCTATTCCTTTTTTGCTGAATTTTATTTCATCCCATATATTTCAACAACTTTTCCGCTGAACCATCCCCACCTTCATCTGCATGTTGCGCGCATATGAATGAAAGTGGTACTTACATTAATTATTTATATGATGATTAAATCTTTTTCAACCCGGAGTTTTGCCAGATATCATCTCCAGCTATGGAACTAACCGCGACTGTAGTGCGACTTCTCGACTCTCATTCACTAGAGGGCCCTTCCGGATGCTTCGCAAAAGTTTTATACGCCATGTTCCAGTTTCCAATTTGTCTGAGCACAGGCAGAGAGAGAGAGAGAGAGAGAGAGAGAGAGAGAGAGATCTCATGCAGCACAGGATCATGCTCATCTCATGCAGCACAGGATATCTTTCACTCACTTCTGCCCCATTCTTGAAGTCGCTTCCTCCCGAGGGAAATATAGGTTTTCTTCTTTACTAGCATCACTGCGGCCCTTGGGATGGATGAAAAAAAAAAGTGGCGCAAAAGTTGTACTAGTGGTCCGCACACTCGACTCGCGTGCACGTTGTACATCGCTGATAGAGAGAGCGCATCACAACATGGCATGCACCTCACTCAATCCACAAAATGCACCAACTACGGTGCCATTCGCTGCTTCATTCCGGCGTGAGTGAGATATGACAGCGTCGTGACAGCGAATGAATTGGATTGTGGATTGTTGCCACGGAAAACTTTGGTCCCCGTGTCTCGTTGTCGGAGCAAGGCGATCCCGGCGATTGGTTCGCGGTGCGGTTGCTGATGTTGCTGACACAAGGACCCCGTTGCAGCCGGATGACTCACTTTCTCTCTCTCTCTCTCCCTCTCCTTTTCTCTATCACTGTCTGCATCCGACACTTTGTGTCCTAGCGTTAATTGAATTCCCTTCCGCATCGGGCGCTGGTGCAGCCGATTGAGTTCGATTGTTGTTGTTGTTGGAAGGAAGCGGGCTATTAAGGGGGCTTCTTGTTTTATGGTGTCGCATCAGCCATTTATGCGCTTCTCCCGCTATTGAAAGCGGGACGGGACGGGGGGTTTTCCTTTTCCATAAACTATAACCATAAACTCATTTGCGCTTTTCCGTATTTCATTTCAGGCCTCCACCTCCGAGCTGCTGAAGTGCTTAGGAATGTTCCTTCACGATCGATGCCGTAAGCTGCGCGACTTCCAGGCCGGCGACGCCGTCATGTGGCTGCGAGCCGTCGACAGAAGTTTACTGCTGCAAGGCTGGCAGGTACGTACACAATCGCCAATGGGTTACCAAATGCCCATCGATCATGATAAACGATCGAAAACGGATGTCGGAATGGGAGCAACGTTGCTTGAGATTACCCAAATAGATGGTTCCAAAAATGATTAGAATCGACGCGGGTTCTTCTCGTTGAAATACGACACGACCACGGAAACCAGGTCTTTGATTTAATTTGTAGGACATCCTTCCTAGAGCAACACCAGCCGCAGCCAGCCAGCCAGCCAGCCATCATCACAATCACCTTCGTATTAACGATGGTGACCCCATATTTTACTATCCATAAAAAAAATTCAACATCAAGCAGAAGCTGCTAATCCGTTCGACGACGACGACGACGAGCAGTGGTTTCGTCTATCACGAGAGGTTCCGTAAACTGCAGACGACAGCTTGATTAGCGGTGCGTAACTCGCACCGGCTCGAGAGCTTTCATCACTCCTCTCTCTCGCCTTTACAGACCAGGTGTCGACGAACGACGCTCTCGCGTGTCTGACAGGTTTTTGGGTTTTGAGGAAAAGTTTTATACATTTTCCACCTCGCGCACCGTCCGGTAAATGCGGCCAGCCAGCGATCCTGGTGGGTGGTCACGGCTATTGGTGGGAAGTTTCCATTACTTGAGCAAAAGTTTGAAGTCGAGCTGAGGAGCAGGGAAGGCTAGAGGTATGGTGGTTGAAGCAAACAAGCAGGATAACAGGTGCCTAATGCCGTGATACGGATCACAGTAGCCTGGTAGCCTGGAGTTTGCGTTTTCATAAAGGACGTAATCATAAATCCACTAATGATCTAATTAATTACGCGCATTGTTGCTGGTAAAGCGGGCAAAACGGGTAATTGCTAACCGGTGGTAGCCTAGGATCACGAAAATGGATGAGCCTTATTCGATTTCGAATACCACAGGGCTCTAGGGGGCCCCCCGTGACCCTCATTATCATTGGTAATATACACTTTGCGAATAGGTACTGGGCTGCAAGGCGCCTCCATTGCAGTTCATCTCAACTGTAATAACCACCGATCAACCTCGGAGCTATAATAGTTACTTGAACTGTCTGTGTACAGAGTATTAAAACATTATTTCCCTTAAGCTCAAGCGATAAATTGATGTTAGACTCAATTGAGCACTCCTTCGTAGCGAGCCTCTCAGACACTTCAGATAGGACACTCCATCAAACGGTGATTAGAACACTTTTGCCCTGTCCGCCTGGTAGCGGCCATTGCGCCGCGATAGAAACTAGGTTAAGCACACGGGCAGCTGGAGATGGCTGTGTATATGCAGAGTGGACTACTACGCTCGGTGGAGTCCAATTAAATGTTTTCGGTTGACCTCATCGCCTTCGAAACATTTGGCCTGCTAGATGGCGCATACGACGGGCTCCAGGCAACCGACTACCAGCTGCGCTCTGCTGCTGAGAGCTCTGAATATTTGAGCACATTTGAAGCACCCTTTTTTGGGGACCTGCCTGCCGCTAACCCCCGGAAAAGGTGTCACAGAGGTGTCACTCGTACTCGAACGTTGGACCGAAACGCGGTCAGACACGCGGGCATGGTTCTAGGGCCTAAAGCACTAAAAATGAAGCGCGCCATAAAATCGCGTCCCTGTGCTCCTTGGCACGGTGGAGGAGATCGGGTACCGACAATGACCATCATCACAGGATGATCGTGAGGACCTTTTGCAAGGGGTCCCTTTCGGGGACCCCTGCTTTTCGCTTTTGCTGTTGGAATGGCCAGGAGTCAGTCAAACACCTGCCAAAAACCAGCTTTTTTTACCAAGGCACCACATTTCAATGGCTTCAAAACAAAAGGGAGGAGGTTTTTTGGAACGAACGGGGAAGCCCGAGATGAGCCGGACGAAACAAAGACGACCTGCCCCTAAAGCAGCGCTCGCTCCCGCTAGATGGTTAATTTAATGGTTGCTCCCGTGATTTCATGCTACGAGATATTCCGACGCGCTGCAGCCCGCCTTGAGGGCTTCTTTTTTGGCCAAAAAAGCGAGAAAAAATGGATCCCTTTCTGCACATTTTATGAGCTTTTGGTGGTGGTGGTGAGCAAACACTCCCCCCAACTCTCCTCTTGAGATCCTCGGTTCGAGCAGCGGTACCGCTTTTTTGTGGCCAAAAAAGGTTGAGGACGCCGCCTGTTTGGGGCTACAGCTTTTGTTCGGCAGTGACTTTTGCTTCGTTTGGCTTAACGGGCATTTAAAAGGTGATTCCAAGTGCTTCTTGAATCTGACCACGGTCAAGGCCGTCGGCCGAGGGGGGGAGGAGCGGCCCTTTACGACAAACTTTCTTTTGATAGAGCCATCGTTACTGGCGGACTCGGAACCAACTTGTACCCTTGTAAAACACCATTTGCTCAATGTTCCATCTCATCAACAATTTGCCATTTTTACCAAACTGGCTTGCTATGGGCACAGCACAGCGCCTGGTTGCGCTCTGGGTTGCGATAGTAATGCGATCTACATAATCCCGTTCGGGACTTGACTGGAAAGCTTTTGCAAACAGGAATAAACAAAAAAGGAATGGATTATGTTGCCGGGCATGCCAGATAATGTTGTGACTCTCTGCTGATAGGATGCACATTAATCACATCTATCAACCAAATCCTTGATTCTCTTTCTTCCTTTCGTAACCTCTCGCTCTTCTCCGTTTGAGTTGGCAAACGAGGTTATGTAACGGCTTTTTGCTCGAAATTAAATGCTGCCAACATTACGTATGTAGATAGCTGTTGAAAAAAGAATTTCCCACCAAGTTTTACCCTTTCAATCACAGCCTTTACATGGAAAAGGCCCAACCGACCAAAGCTCTTCATGCTAGTATTAGTCGGGAGTGATTAATGCTTTTCCGTTGGCCATTGGCCAAACAATCGCCCAACCCGTTGAGTCTGACCGATACAAGCACTAGAGACTACACCTTGGGCGCGATAGCGATAACTCCCTAGCGATAACTCTCTAGCATAAATCGGAATCCCCACCCCAACAGCTGCTGCTCGATCATTGCCAATCGCTGGAAAGCGATGTCAATTGTGGCGAACGGCTGTTGGTGGTGAAGGATTATGCAACAAAGCTCGGCTATTCGGTTGAATCTCGAATCCACAATGCTTGGTAGCTGCTTAAGAAAGAACCATTAGCTTGATGCTTAGCTGAATCAAGGTAATGGTTCTTTTAAGCCGATTCCTACTAAGAAATGGATTCGACGGCTTTTAAGGCGAACTCTTCTCAAACAACAATATCGAGCTTCTAAACCGATTACGAGTGACTGACTGACGGAGAAGCCCCTTACCGTGATGCAATAAAACAATCTGCAGCAGTTTTTAATCCTACAAGGACATTGAAGCTATAAAGATAAATTTGCCGATACAAAGATCAATTGGATTAAAACTGAGCATTGCACACTATACATGAAACATTTTATCTAATATATCTTTCATCTAACTAAAATGCAACGAGTTATTCAATCTATCTATAAAAATTCTCTCTATTCATCTAGATAGAAATGATTCTACATTATTAAACGCTATGTTTCTGATATGATTTCCCTAGACCTGTTGTCAGTATATTAAATAAGCGAAAACACTCAATATCAATAAAAAAAAACGTTGTACGGCAACTAGTAAGCATGCGTAGTTAATCCCAAATACCCAATCACAATAATACAATACAAATTTTTATTTTCGGATATATTTTGTTTCTTCCATTGTTCCTTTGCAATTTCTCGATATTTTCTATCCAAATGCTTCCTGAAACTCTTAATAGAAAAGAAATAAGAATGCTATTGAAAATACAAGAAACTAACCTCGGCGTTGTCGAAGAGTTATTCCTTGAAGAGCTGCGATAAAGGAATGGATTTATTATTGTTAAAAACACTTTACGTGTTCGATGACACAACATTTTATGTGCCTTCAATAATTATCTTTAAAAAGTTTAAACACACGGGAAGAATCATAGTAGATTTTATTGTAACAATCTCTGGCTTTTTCGCGAATTTTGTCCTGCCAATGTCCTCATTCTATAATCTTGTGTCAGATAAACTTTGGTGTCCTTTTATTTTTCTGTTGGAACCAATATTTTGACTACAGTTCGTTGATGTAGTTAGTTTTTGGACGTTTCTTTTACTTAGTTGGATTCAACTCAATTACGATTTCAAAGCGTACTCCGTCGTCTGTCAACTTGTGTAATGTCTGTATACGGCGTCACAGTAAAACCGCAAGACCATACCAGGCAGACCATCAACCATACCTGGCTGACCTGTTAGATAAATGTATTCACATTGTGAGGTTCACCTATCTTCTCGGCGTCTCTATAGACGAGGAAAATGAAGCACAAGACTGTTGACCGAACGTTGTGCATGTCTAATGTGGGTAATCCAAGCCACACACACTGACATATACACTCTCGCACAATCTACATATCAAGTGCAATGGATGTACGTCCAAGTTCCAAGTCCTGTATTCCTTATCTTCCTCAGACCACCATCATTCAGTGCTTGGACTGGGGTCTATATGATAACCATTTGGACAGCCTGTCTGATGCGGGAGAAACGGAATCCGGTGTATGTGTGTGTGTGTCTGTTGGGTGTGAAAAATCATCCCAGCGCCAGTTGGCGATTCGGTGAATTTTCAATTCCAGTCACTGCCACAGCCACGGCACCAGTGACAACCACGACCTAAATCTGTGGTTTTGTGCATGAATAAATTATACTATCGCTGGCAGTTGGCACTAGCACGACGAAAGGGAAACTAACATTCGGATTTTTCCTTTTTTTCTTCGTTTTTTTTTACCCCGATCATGATCTAAATGTCTGCTTCCGGTAACATCGTCCAATCGGTAACCGTTGTGTGCAGATGACGTGTGGTAGCGGGCTTACCGGTTGTTGCGGATAAAATTGAATGTTGAATTCAATGCGAAAACCATGTTACCTATCGTTCGTGCTATCGCTTCTATTCATGTTCAATGGTAAAGATGCATTCAACGGTGATGTACAAAGGCAAATAAACTAACAAGAGTGAGCAACGTATGCTACTCGTTGTCTGGTAACGGGTTTTATTTATATTATGCGCTACATAAATCACGGACTTGAGTAAGATAGTAAGTCTATTGCAATCAAATAAAAAGCCTTAGAAGAAATATTTACTTTACTCAACTTAACGTAATGCTCAGATCTGAAACCTATTCAGTTACCGAAGGAATTCAAATGCAATGTCACAATGTTGATTCCTTTTTGAAAAACGAAAAGCAAACACAATCATGAAGCCTTTATAGCAAAATATCGATGTAGATCCACGAAACCACAAAAAATGGAGAACTATAACGAATGTTTGATTTCTACATAACGCAACTGGTCAGCAGGGGCAATCCGGGAAATTGGTCATCCGACCCGATGGCCGGTTCTGGTCATCGAACGCCAGCAAGATTTTGGAATCAATTAATTTATGCAGCACATTTCTTCTTCTCTCGCACCTTTTCCGACAGGATGTTGCCTTCATCAACCCGGCCAACGTGGTGTTCGTGTACATGCTCGTGCGCGAGCTGGTCGATGGCGAGGAGACGAAGGAGGCAGAGCTGCAGGCCGCCGTTCTTACCTGCTTGTACCTTTCCTACTCGTACATGGGAAATGAAATTAGCTACCCACTGAAACCGTTCCTAGTGGAGGACTCGAAGGATAAGTTCTGGGACAGGTAAGTGCAAGGCTCCCACCGCTTTCCCCTTTCCTTTATTTCCCTCCAATCTCCAACCAAGGCTCGTGTGCGTGTGGTGGACCAACACCATTGCATCACAGGCTAGGCAATTAATCATAGCAAGAAGCACTATGATCCTGCCTGATGCTGCTACAGAAGGAGTGGTCAAGGATCAGTATGCGATGGGACTTGGTGGTTTTCATGCCGTCTCATGGCAACGGTTAGTGGGAAATATGTGGGTCTGGTCTACGATGCTTAGACGCATTCGCATTTGGCTGCATGCTCTGCATGTCGCTTCCATCATGGGAGGCCAAACGTTGTGAACAGATTTTGTTCTGCTTCTATCAAGAGCGATTGCGCCGTCCACGTTTTATGCAATCGGTAACTCCCGAGTGTTCTTACAATCATTGGTGGAACATGAAATATCATCTTGCTAGGAATAGTTATGGTGTTTGCCATTTAAAGAAAAACAACTACGTGTACTTATAATTATTTTTAATTTTTTTTTGTATTTCTGAATAGATAGATAGAAAATTGAGAGGTTCAGCCGCTTGGAAAACCGTACACTATACAAACCTTTTGCAAGTCGCAAGATTAAATTGAAATTAGAAAAAAGCTAGCAAGCATTACCAACGGTTGTATGTTTTATTTTGCACTGTTTCACGCAAACGCTTAGTTATTTGATTTTGTAGTAGATTATTCCTTTGCTCCTCTTGAATTTTACCGACTGTTAATGTTCGAAACGAAGATCATTCTCGAACGAAATGGTAATCAATATTTAAGGGATATTTCAAGAGGGATATTTCTCATGAGAATAATTCTTTGCCAGAGTCATCGTAGCACAGTTGGTTGATTGGATTTCAACCATGATGAACTGTTTCATCATTAGCGAGCTGCCGGGATGACGGAAAAATGCTAGGAACAGTCACAACAAAACCCCCAACTTCCAGCATCCCGCTGAACTCAAAATAATTCTGTTCGCGTACAGCATTGTTTAACGGCTCGGAATGAGAAACGGCGCGTGTTCTAATAACTCCCGCGATGAACGGCGGAAAGTGGCAGCACGGAGGCTGAAGCGCTGATGGATTTATTCCGACAGCAGTAGAATTTATTGGTCCAACGTTGCAAAACGCAAGCTATGAGAAGCCTTTGGTTGGACCAAGGCTTGATTTATGCTCGCGGCTCCGGGATTCAGTTGCTCTCAGTGCTGCTACGGTCACAGAGCATGTCTATCATTGCGGTGAGTGAAATGAAGCGAATGTATGCTTGGGCACATTCGCCATGCCAGCCTCTGATGTGTTGCGCCTTGGAGACGCTCTAACCCCCCGGACAAACTCGCGCCCAATTATCTAGAGCATCGAAATGTTTATAAATGGTTGATGTGGAACGATGCTGCACAGCATCCAGACAAAGAGACACGGCAAACAAACGGAAAATGCTGCTTTGAGCAAACACAGTGTGAGAGAAAGCGAAACGTGAAAGGAAGTAGAAAACGGGAAATCAATCGAATTACATCAATAAATTATTTATTCCGTCTATGGGGCATTGGCCTGGCAGAGAGCAAACGAGAAAGAGAAAGAGAGAGAGAGCATCGGCTTCAGCAGACCATAGCCACTTGGACCACTTTGGCCACTTAGATCAACATCCTAATCAAATCAGCCTCTTTCCCTTCCATGTGACCACCGCCTTGGAGTTTCCTCATCCTAATGCTTTACTCATACGTCCTCTTCTTTTATGTCTCTCTTTCCGGATCCGGCGCGCGATTCCACACATCGGGAACAACGGCTGCTTGCTCTCGCTGGTCCTGGCAGATGTTTGCTGATCGTTAACCGGCTGTCCTCGAACATGCTGCGCATCAATGCCGAGCCGGGCTTCTTCACCGAGATCTTTACCGAGCTGAAGGCCTGCGGTATGAACACGAACCCGAGCTCCGGTGGTAATATGCCGTGCGGTGCGGCTTGACGCAGCACCCGCCATCCGCGCGAAGTCGTCGTCCGGCTGTCCATTGCCGGCCAGCAGCAAAAGTACCAGCACCAGACGAGCACCCTCCAGGAGCTGACGAGTGTTGTCTGATCGGCCGGTCGGCCGGTCGGGGAACCCCTCACCGTTACCAGTGCCAGCTAGTGTCCGCCCGCCGTGGGCTTCGGTTCGTCTCCGATCCTAACGAACAGTGGCAGTACCACAGCACCACTTCCGCCGCAGGCCACACCCCAGCCGCAAGCAGCAGCAGCAGCAGCAGAAACAGAACGAAAAGTAACGAAACACAATGGGAAAAGTAACTTCCATTTCGCACACTCGAATGGGATCTGTGTGATAGTGTAGTGTGTGGGCATGTGTGTATGTGCGCGGTACGAAAATTTGTTGATTTTGTTTATTATCAATATTAGACATTAATTGATGTAAGATCAGTGAGTGTGATCACCACAATCGCATAGACTCATCCAAAACTGTCGACACAGGATTCGTAACAGTAGTGCTTCACGGGGAAGATCTATTGTCCTAGGGTTGCCCGTGTACCATGGACAAACTCAAATCATTTTGTAGAAGACACAATGTACAACCGCAAATTAACCAACCAGAAAGCGGTTCCCTAGATGTGCGGATGTTTCTCGTTTTTAGTGTATTAAGGGAGCACACCAGACCGGGGACTGGGTGCTCGAAGCAAAACATCGAAAACAACCGATGACCGTGAGGATGTTGCGGTTCATAAAATACGAAAGTGCGGACCCTCAAACCCAACCCACGGTTCCCAAAAGCTCTTCGTTTCACCCGACCGGAAACCATACATTAGTAGGCGAAGACGCCGAGACGCTAGAGACCGCTAGAGAGAGAGAGAGAGCTAGAAAGAGAGGTAGATTAGTAGGCGAAACCATCGACATCCTTTTACGGTGAGCTTCGTGGCCCACTCAGACTATTCCAACACTCAGGAGGAAGTGTGTGCTGCACGGGATCTGATAGGATAACATTTTGCATCCCCGCGCAAAACAAATGCGATCCTCTTTAGCACCCTGTCGACCTCGGACCTCCATTATTACACTTGACAAATGTCACCACTACGGGTCATCAGAATGATGGACGAAGAAGGCTAGGACGATAGGAGGAATCTATCCATTTTGCCCTGAACCATAAGAACAGACACGTTAAATAATGGGCACATCAACAATAGCCACAACAACAAAAAACCGGAAGGAAGGTAACCATACACACCCACACTTACACACACACTGCCTCCCGACGATTTTGGGACGAACTGTGGCGAAGTGACGCGGTTGGAGCAGAGAAGGGGACAT
This sequence comes from Anopheles darlingi, assembly GCF_943734745.1. Classification (NCBI taxonomy): domain Eukaryota; kingdom Metazoa; phylum Arthropoda; class Insecta; order Diptera; family Culicidae; genus Anopheles; species Anopheles darlingi. The sequence goes on from NC_064874.1 coordinate 58,129,236, forward strand.
CATTTTGATAAAGAGACCAACGTCGGTCAGCGGCAAACAAATGGATCTGTCGCTGGGCAACAAAGGTCAACTAGATTGGCGATCCTTGCGTTGCTAGTTGCCCCGAAAATGGTGCCCATTTGCATCGTAATTTACTAACGAATTAGCCCCCATGCAGTGAATGATGTTTCCAATGGTACTCCTCATTCATTTCTTATGGGCCAAGCAGCTGGCCCTCGGCTCCGTAAGCAGATGCGATTACATTTTATGCGAGAAAATCTGCCTCTTTTTTTCATTCCCTAAACTACACCGAACATTCTTCGTTCCATCCCGCTCCCTTTTGTATAGTGTGTAAGTGAATGTTAATGTTTTACAAATGTGACCTATATAGAACAATTCCACGAAAGGGGAAGAAAGTATTCAGGCGGGGTGGTGGCTAGAGGCAGTTAGTGTGATAGGCAGCAAGACATGGTTTTCATTTTCTGGATGAAGATCCACTACGGCACTACTTCTTCATTTGATCGTTTACGGAAAACCGTTTCGTTGATCGACTTTGTTTTGGACTGTTCCGATTTGACCAAAGGGTACACTAGGTCATTAGGGAGAGCGTTATCTTGTGTAGTTCAGATCAGAACAGTCGCATTTTGTATATGCCCTTATTTAACATATCGCTTGTAGTATCAGATGGGATTAATCTAGTTTCATCTAATGAATTTGAATTGGTTCCATTGTATTTATTCCTTTTTTGTGATTCATATCGGGCCATATCTTGCCTCTCTATTCGAGCTCTCTGGAATGTGATCGCAGTGATACTACCTTTTAACTTAATTTATTTAAAACGCATTTGAGATCACCATCCAACAACGGTTGCGCTCCGCGCTGAGTGCAAGCGCTAAAAGTCAATAACCAAAACTCAAAACCGCGGGCTCCGGGAGCACATAGATTCGTAAGTCTTTCTTTCACTACCCCGTAAGCAATTCGTGAGGTGGGCCAACACAGGAGTACCGGGGGGAAAACGCTGTAAATAGTAGTACGAAAGAGATGCAACTAGCGTGAAGTGGGGATGCATAGTGCGTACGGATAAGGCATATAGTAACTGTAAGAAGTCAGCAGGAGTCATACATTCCATCCAGTTTGCTTTTAATACGACACTCATTTTTCGTTTCTCTTGGTTTTTTCATTTGACGAACCTGTGTAACATGTACGTATCATCTTCAGCTCTATTTACCGGGACAGGACAACGAGCGACAACGTGACGTACGTGCGCGATGGAACATATAACTGTTATACCCGTCTGAATAGATAATGGAGTCAAAGTCCGTTGGTGGCATCCATGATCGTGGACAAACGGCACTAGATAAGTAATTGGTTAGGTTGGTAGTAAAGCTGCAGCTACTCACTAGCGCACCTTGTGTGCGTGTGTGTTTGTAGGACGTGTGTAGGTGTCCATTGTTTCTCAGTCGTCCATTCTGGTTCGTTCAGTTTCTCTAACGCACGCTTACTTCATGCATATCCTTTTCGAACCATTCATTTTTGATAACTCGAAATATAAGGGCCAAAATGGGACGAAACGGAGCAGTGATCACAGCCCCACTCAGCGCCTGATTGATGGTAGCAAGGATGGAAGGAATAGAGAGACGAATGACGAGACATCCAGCAGATATAATAGTATTAGAGTTGTTTACTAGCTTGTCCCCGTGTAAACACTGTTGTGAGAAGCTGTGGGAAGGCCGGATGATGTGCAATTAGAGTTCCGATAGAATTAGCTCAAAACCGACGAGCATCCCGATGCCTGGAAAGCGCACGATCCTTCCGCGGATTGTGGCACCAGGCTAATCCAGGCGTGCATGTGTGTATGTGTGCGTGTGCGTGTGTGTGCAATAGTATAAAATGGATGGAGCGAGCCGGACTAGGGAGCGACTACCAGGGCGTGGGGGCGTGCGAGCGAATAAGGTTGTTTCATACAAAAGTAAAAAACAAAAACACACTACAAATGGTGCATTATGAAACCACTCGGAACCAATCCACTAGTATTCTTCCAAAGTTTATCTGCGTGAAGTGAAGCAAATTCCTCTCAAATTCGAAACTGGATGTTCGGTCATGTGTTTCTCGGCGAAACCCGAATACTCAAGAGTAGCAGGTAACACAGGACAGGAGGTTGCTAGGCGAGTACTCTCTAGACGAATTGTTCCAAAACAAGCTAGAGTGGAAGTCTAGGAACTAATCGCAGCAACCCAAAAAATTAAAAAAAAAAAAACAACTCAAACCACAAACTCTTAAATCGAAGTAATGCAGAAGTATGATCTAGAAAACTGGATATTATGGATATAATGTTGAATGTTGAATTAAACTTGATAACCCTTTAGCGAAGCAGGTGCAAGAATGTGCAAAACGCGATGCGAAATCGAAATACGAAAACAGATACTCAGACGTTCAAGCTCGAGAGAGATGCGTGCACTGGTGGAAATCGGATGTGAAAACATCACTTATGATCAGCAAGCACGATCGAACGATCGTTGAAGAGTAGCAGACCTCGAGGAACACGAGATTGCGATACACTAAGCTGTAGATCATACCGTTCATACCACACGTGCTCCTTCGTACGACCAACGGAAAAGGGAAACCCTTTAAAGCGTCGTGCTTCAGCGTCGCAACCGGGGTCCGTTAGTTGGTTGGTTGGTTGGTTGGTGCCACACCTACAGTTAGCAGCTTGGAAGGATCAATTGCACCACCTCGGGAAACGGGGACAAGACGATACATTTTCGCGAAAGCGAATGAGAGACCAAACTAACTAGAGTGCGAAATGCGGTGGTTTCCTAGCTCGATGTTTCTCCACTGACCATCGAGCTAGCTCATGTAGATTAGTAGAGTTTTATTGTGCGGTGGTTGAAGGTTTAGCGGTACACTGTTTTATCTTATTGGATTCTTCGGTTCTTTCTTCAACTGTTTGGTACCATCTTCTAGTTCTAACGATATGACAAACATTCAATCGACCTCTCGTTTAAAACCAAAAAACGAATGTTTTAGCAACTTTGTGATCCAAAAAATTCATTCAAATGCCGTAACCGAAGAAACAGGATCGAACGGCGAGAGATCTTGCTTCTCATTGTTCACTCCCATCTATTGGATTCGGATAAATTTAGTTTGCCATACCAAATGGCCTCTGAAGCTCTGTTGTCGTCACAGATCGACAGTATAGGAGCGAACGGCCGTATACTCCCGTGTTAGATGCTGGGGCTAGAATCAATACCTAAGAAAACGGTGCGTAAGATGTTTTTCAACACACTAATGGTTCATTAGCTTGTTGATAGAAATTCTGAAATCTGAATAGAATAAACCGACAAAGAGATACTACAAAGTTGAGATCTAATCGCCGGGTAAGGATAGAGCGTAACTTTAACTAACTACTTGGTACGTAACTGCGCGTTCATTGCAAGAACCGACACCGATGTAAAAGTCACACAATAAACACAGAAACTCAATATAAACCAAAGCACAGGTCAACAGCAGCAGAAGCAGTCGATGCCCAAGCAAGCAGCAGGCAAACCATGCCGGTGGAGGTCACTACAGTGCGGGGCCGCTCCACCAGGTGCAAGGAAATGTGCAAATTGAACAAATACTATGACAAATTATAATTTTTTAAGTAGAGAAAATAAACCAAATGAAAAAAGTTCATAAAAATGGAAAACCATTGTGTAGCGTTCTTCATCATCTCTACCGTGAGTATTCACAGTATTCCTGAAGTGAATAGGCCCATAGGCAGAGCAGAGGCTCTGCCACTGTTTCGTTGATTTTCCGCTTAAGCTCAGGTTTTTGGTTGTGTATACCTTTCTTACTTATATTCTAGTACACTATCCTTTGCACGATCGATACTTTTATGATCGCTTGAAACATTTTGGTTTATGTAACTGTAGAGCAAAGCGTTTAATTTATCGTACAGCAAGCGTTTAAAATCTTTAGCAGTAGTCACTCCGCTGTTCGTTTTTTTCATATCATCGCTGTTCATCATTATAAAAACCTTTTGCCTGAAATGAATTACAATTTCGTTAAAACTACCAAAGTGATGGGTACATCGGATCCGAAATCATACGTTAAACGTTCAACAGCAATGATACAATTTTCAACATTATATGTAACGCAAACTGTTAGTTTAATCATTCCAAATGATTCCTTATTTGTTCCTTATAACTTTTTTCAATTTCAAAAATTAAAACGGAACGGTAAAATCGACGCAAATGGCTAGGAAACAACCTGAAAATAATCATAACATGCATTCATTTTTGTAATCTTAACAACCAACGATTCTGAAAAAAATCCCCGAGTATATAGACAACATTCAAACGAATGTTCGTCGTGTCAAGCCAGTAAATATAGTACGGAAGCTAGAAGCATACTTACAGTTATTTGTTTCTTTATTCTCCAAGTATTTCCTTTTTCTATTTATATTCCAGTATTTTTCCAAGTTTTATTGAATCCGATATATTTTATACATTTGTTTTTTAATTCAATCTGTATCAATAATCATTATCGAAATGATCTTCTGGAACAAACAAGGCGTTTTCATAATCCAATTCAGGTGTTTTAGTAATTCCATCTATCTGCATTCCGCAATATATCTAAGTCCGAATGACATTCCGTGCCACTCCCAAAATTCAACTGAATCAAGTTAGGAAACTTTTCTTGAATTAAAGTACGGTTCACGAATGCTATGGATCCATGGAGCTGTAGTTTGCGCAATTCCATGCACGCTCCATTCATATCACGGAAACTAGATTTACCCAAGTATCCACCGTTGAACGTGAGTACCTCTAGATATTTTAGAAGCGGCAGTGCCTTCAATATTTCACTTGGACCAACATAATGACAGTACTTAGGATTGTCACTAAAATCAACCTCAAGTTCCGTCAACTGCGTACTAGAACTAAAAAAGGTCTTGATTCTGCTCAGTTGTTCATACCTACGAAAAACCATTCGAAGCTTCCTGATTGTCTTGGGAAGTTTTACAATATCATAGCAATTGAGGTATAGTTCCTCTAGTTGGACTAATTCGGACAAGTCGATTTCATCAAAACACGCGTAGCGAAATTCAAGCCGAAGAATACGAAGATTTATGAGCTTCGCGAGATGGTTTAAGTCCATTGCATAAGAAAGAATAATATCAGATATAATACGCAATTCCCTCAGTGTTGCGCATGACTCACACAAATTCAGTAAAATTTCACTTGTTAATGGATCACCCGACCACCACGTCAATTTTTCCAGGTGCGTTAATCGACGAAAGACGGACGGGTTTACCACTCTCGGTGCCGAGTCAATGCAAAGTTCCTTTAGGCTAGAAAGCGGCACCGATTCGGGGCTATCAGGAGGTGGATAAAGTGTCGACAGATTACCCATAAAAAATTCTATTTGCGGCATATCCAACCGGCATTCGACACCCGGCCTAATGCCAAGATGCTTTATAGAATTACTCCGCCAAGTTGTTATTGTACCCGGGAAAAACTGGGCATGTGTAAAATGGGGAACTAGCACTAGCGATTGGAGCCCCAATATGGACGGAATCACCTCAGCTATCAATGAAGACACCGTGGAAGTCATGATACACAAAAAACTCATCGAGTTGAGATGCATCGTAACTTTCGGATGAATAGCCGCCCATACACAACGGAATTGATAATCATTATGTATGTACTCAAGGTACCTTAGGTGTCGGTAGCAGCGGCGGGACGTTTTCACTATTTCGATTAACTCTTGATGATTTGCACTAAGCGTGCCGCGGCGCTTAGGAAGGTCCGGCATGCAAATTTTCATGCTAAATCTGCGGATGTATGGGCTCAAGAAGATGATGCCATTCCATCTTTGGCAAACAAGAGATGCGTTCTTGACGCTTGCAAGATCTATGCGATCGAAGATCATGCACAGCACCTGGGGGAGAGAATAGCAAATGAAATCGTAATACAAAGAGTGAAAACTAAAATTTACGTACCTCATTGGGCAGGAAATGTGTGTAATCTTTCTTCTGACAACGTCTGGCTTTAAGTATTCTACACCTTGGCGGCATATCTCGCTGATTTTTTTTTTAACAGAACACCAAATTGCGATTTTGTTTTTCTGTGAAGGATCTTCTTCTGTTTCAGTGAGGATTTTCCCCCGCTAGTAAGGTTATAACCTTTTTCGATCTTAAACACCGGCTGCTAACGCCATATTCCCAATTTTCTGAGAATTTCTGGAACTCGGTTGGGGTTTATTTGGTGTTGGCGCGGTTGTTCTGTTGATGTTCTATTTCGACTATTGTTTCTCTGCACGGATGTTTCGGATGTGAGATGGACCGATTGGGTGCGATTTATTCGTTCCCTTTGGAGTATCGGCTATCCGTAAATTGCAGAAGATCTTGCCGTGATGAAGAGGAATCCGATCGCTAATGCAGTAGATCCTTGCAAAATCACGAAAACTGAATACTATCCTTCAAAAGGATTCTAATGCGAATCAATGCGCAATCAAAATTACCGGCAACTGAACGTTTTTCAGTGCTTTAAATCCTTTTTCAGTATATTATACGAATTCACGATTTGTACTCCGTGTTCTTTATGGATAAAAATCCCGCTCGATTGTCAAAACCAAATACAGTCCGGTCCGCACGTAGTATATTCAAGACACTTTGGGTTTGACAGATAATTGACATTTCCGTAACCACCACGATACGTGTAGACACTGCTTAAGGATTTGGCAAACTGGCTGCAGCACGAGCGGCGCTACCTGTCTACCTGTCTATTTAAATTACCTTTAAAAAGGTACTTTTTAGCTACTAAAGCTTTTAGGTAGCTTTTAAAAAGCTACCTGTCTATTTAAAGTACCTTGGACCAAGGTACTTTAAAAAGACAGGTAGCTTTATCCAGAACAAATCCCCGATCGTATTTTAGAAAAAACTTCAGAGTTTGACATTCACGGGATGGTGGGATGTTTACTTCGGGAACGCTCTTTTCGGAGCTGTTTTCGCCTTTCTGTGGTATTACGACAGTTCAAATTCACGAAAAGTGGTACGAAAGTTAAAGTTTATGCAAATATTCTCAAAATTCTTCCTAGTGTTTCAATATGGTATCGGTCCGTAGGTCTTGCCACCCGCCCTAGAACAAGAGCTTGCTAGCGTTCCTGGACCGTGCTCACTCGCTGTAAAACACAACTCGGTCGCTCGAATGATCTTAAATAGAGAGATGAATCATTTAAACATTCGAAAAAGAGGTACTTTCCCTGATAAAACCACCAAACTTGCCCACATCTTCTTCTTCTTCTTCTTGAAACTCACGTGGTTTTGTTGATAAAAAGCGCCCTGCTATGAATGTCAAACAAATTGAAAATGGTGACCTGTCAAAGCGGTTAAGAAGCTACCTGTCTTTTTAAAGTACCTTGCCTTGGACCTTGCTCATATAGGAAATCCCGCTCGATTGTCAAAACCAAATACGAACTGTCCGCACGTAGTATATTCAAGACACTTTGGGTTTGAGAGATAAATGACATTTCTGTGGCAACCGCGATTCGTGTAGACACTGCTTAAGTGTTTTTTGTGAATTCGGATTTTTTGTGCGGATTTGGAAAATGAAAGAAAGCCCGAGCAAGGATATTTGGTGGTGATAAACGAGGTGATAACGTGTAAGTTCCAGCACATTTGGCTGCCTGCGATTAGCTAAATGATGCTTTTTTGAGGGTGACCGAGTTTCTTCAATAGAGGAGAAGGTGGGCGACTTTTTACTCATCATCTCGTGCAAAAATCGGAAAACCGAGAGTGTGCGTGAGAGAAGGAGAGAGAGAGAGGGAGTTCTCCCGCCGATTATGTGATCAATTATTGTTTTTAGTAGAACAACGCAGAGTTTCGTGTTTTTGTGAACGGAAATTGGTGTGTTCCTCACGGAGGGCAATCCAGTAATCTGCTTGGCTTTTCTCCTGTCGCTTTTCCAGCTCAGCAGCGTGAGGCCAAAACATCCCGCTTCTCCGCGGAGTGACCTCATCGGCAGAGCAGAATTTCCGTTCCGCTCAAAAAAAGAAAAAGTTTCCGATCAAAGTGTCTTTTTTCTGTTCGTAAATGTGTCCCGCGTAAAAGTGCGCGAGAGGAAAATCGCCGAAAATCAGTGTGCTGTGTGTTTGTGTGTGGTTTTATGTGAGCCGAGCGCGATTTTTCGTGAATTTCGTGCAACAGAAAAAGTGGTGTTTGCTTTTTGGCTCGAAAAGCAATCAGCACCGAAAAGTGAAGGGGCGCCAGCAAGGAGAAACCCCCGCGTGGCCCCCCAGGTTGTCGCTCGACTGGGTTTTCTTTGGTCCGAAAGAAAATAGCAGCGTGGTGGGCCAGGAGGTCCTTTTCTGTGAGGCGGCTGGAGGAGGGGAGGAGCGATGCGCACCGGATAAAGCGCGTGACCCTGACACACTTCTTGGCCAGCCGTTGAAAGAAAGAAAAAAACCACAAAACAGGAGTACAATCATCCCGGAATTCTGAACCGCACACCAAAGAATAACCAAAAACTAGAAAAGGTAAATAGCGGACTCATCAAAATCATGATTATGTCATCCCACATACGTATGTGAGCATGTATGTGTGTGTCTGAGCATGTATGTGTGGCCAACAAAGATCGAGGCGAGCTGCGGTGTCGGGGTTCCGCAAAAGGCGAGCTTCTCGGCAAAGTCGATTGACCCTAACCTTGACGGTACGGCCTGTCACTCGGCGAAAACGGTCCCCACAATCGGGTTGAATGCGTGTATATTGCTCCGAAAAGCCCGACTCTGAAACGGCACCAACTTCTAGTTCATACCTTGGTCTGTGGTCCGGCAGCCAGCTGATGGCGCTATTATTGTTTTATTCATGAGCGAAACATCACGAACCTCGCGGGGAATCTACCACCACAATCGGTGTGAAGAGGAGTACAAAAGTTTCCTTTTTTAAGTTTCGTTCAAACACCTGATGTCGGTTGGTGGCTTTTGGCTAAACACATTTGCATCGGACCAATTAATTTCTCTTTCGCCGGCATAAATGAACTGTCCGCCGGAGCACAGTCACAGTGTGCTACGATCAAAACTACGATCATTCGAAAATGGAATGTTTGTTGCATTCAGATCGCAAGCTACTTTTCTCATCATCATTATCATCGTCACCCTGTCCTGGGATACCATTCTGAGCCTCGTTATCACATTGTTCTCCTCTTTGCAGGAGCACAACTAGTCCAATCAAAAATAGGAGAAATGACGAAAATTGCTCGTGAAACGATTTAATTCTCTTCCTGTGAACGACGCACTACAAATCGCAAACCCAATCGTTGCACATCATTTCATCAGCAAGAGGTGAGCATCGTTAACGCCGTAGAATATCGCTTATCTTATCATGCACCACCCACGCTACGAACGCAGCAAGCAATGGCAGATGATGCTGACTGACGGTTTTACTAACCCCTCCTTGGTTAACCGGCTTATCGTGCTTTGAAGTTCGATTATCACTGTGCACTCACCGCCACGGTAATGGATTTTGCGCCTGGAATTTGCGCATATATGTCCTTGAGCTCGGTTTGAGGGAATTGTTCCCATGGTCTCATTCATGCGTTGTATTTTAATTATTCATGGTGTATTTACATACAAATTCCAATTAATTCTATTTCTTCTATGATTTAAATGAGTCTTTAATTTTTGGGTTCGAATGATATGGTTTGATAACATCATCTGTTTCGGAATAACATCAGAACTAGCATCGTTTTACGTTATTTTAAACCAAAGTTATTCGGGATTTCAAATAGAAAAATTTCCTATGTTTCCGAAACTCCCTGCGTTGAGAACTGCGTCACCAGATCTGTTCCAAGGAGAAGATTTCAAACTTTGTGTTTAAAATGACGCTTCATTGCTAGGTGCTTGGAGCTCTTGATACTGGTAACTGGTTGCTCTCTGTTTAACATATTTGTACATTTCACAGCAGTATGCAATACTTGAAATTTCCCAGAATTGAGCTTCTTTTTTCAAGTTTGTTAGAATCTCTTTGCTTACGTAAAGGCCCCGATGTAGGTCACACGCCGTTTGTGTTGGTTCCTATCTATTCGTACTGAAATTGGATCAATAAATCGTCTCATTCTTAAGGCGCGATAATCCGGCGTAGACTCGGATCTGAAAACACGCTCCCACTCACGACACGGGTGCACACGTGTTATTAGGTTGTTGAGAAAAAGAAAATGTGTTGCATCTCAAATGCATCTCGCACGCGAGTGACACGTTGCAACAATATTATGTTTGTTGTTTTTTTATGGCAGCTCAGAGGAAGTAAGTTCGTGGGCTTCCCAGTAGGTCGGATGACCGACATAGCCGCGTTAGGGGTGTTAATTAGTGGATTTCATATTACAACACGAAACACGATCCTTGGATATGTGCCGGTGAAGATGGTTATCCCACATTCAAGCCATTACCTTCCGGTAGCATGGGATGCAAAACACCTTGTTTCTCGCAGCGTAGTCATCCAAATGATATTTTCTTAAATTTCCTGCAATATTTGTAGAGATTCTATTCTGTCTACTAACTGGCAGTGGCCCATCCGTTCGATTCTGTGTTCCGCCTTACAGCACGTACTATATAGACTGCGAAAGGAATGTGTCATTTTGAGTTGGGTCGAGGCTTCATTGCGTGGAGAATTGACCGTGCCGTAGATGAATCCCACCGCTAAAAACAGCTCCATTTGCCGGCCGGTTAGTCCGCCGTGCACTAATAGCTACATGGAACCGTTGCATCGGTTGACACCAATCGGTGCTGGTGAAACATAAGTTTGGATTCAGAAATAGTCCGATTGAGAATGGTTTCATCCTACACCTTTTCACCTCGAAACGATACCCGACTGATCGAGTATTACAAAGCATATTCCTTTATAAAACCGGGTACAGAGCAGGAATTTAAATATGGAATTTAAAGATGTCCGCTTTGAATGAGCTCGAATGCATTGCGGAAGCGGCTATTTCTTTCACACCTGAGTGACCTCCTAACGCCGACTAGTTGAACGCATAAGCATCAATGTTTTTGGATTTCATCGGCTGGCATCGACCGGAATAACTGGCATAAGAAGCGGAGTGTACTTAACTCGTGCGCTCAGGGAGGCAGAAGAAATTCTTCCACGAACGAACGGAACGATGGCCAACTAAAAATAAATTCTGAATCACCGCGGGAGAACGACTCCCGTTGACTCAGTTGCTTACCTCGTGCCTGTAGTATTGGCCGTGTACATATTTGATGAAGTTTGCGCTTGTGGAGCACCTTATAGCAGAGCTTCTTCCTGGTGTGTTCCTGATTCCATGGTCTGTGATCAACGGATGCACCAGACCAACGGATAGCATTATGCCACTCGAGGCGCCCCTTGTGCGGATTGCTGGAAGATTGGCTTTGCACCTCATTGCGTACTCTCGGATATTTATTCTTGCTTTTTCTACATGACCCCGGGAACCAAACCAAAGTATGCAAACGGTGTTGACGTAGAGACGTTTCCGTTGATAAGCGAGAATCCCTGTGGCGCATTGATAATACGTTGCGGAAGGCTGAGTAGGGATTTGACAGCTTTGAAGGCTCGACTCGTGACCAGACGGGTAAGACTGAGCTGTACGGGAGCATCCTTATCAGTTAATCATATGACTTTTTGTTGCAAAATCGTCACTAGCTTTTATAGATTGAGAGGGTGGTCGCGTGTCATGAGATAAACCATATAGGAATTGCTTCATCGGGTACCATGTAGAGCCTCGCCCTTAAATGACAGCTTCTAATAATCATTGGAGCCAGTTCATAGCATTGTAGCTCGTTTGAAAAAGGATGGAAATGATTGCCATAGGGCATAGTTAGGCACGCTTTTCAGATAGTCACTGACCCAAGCCATGGCTCCACTATGTCTGGTGTTTGCGGAGCAAAAACGCGTCGACCGTCTACCAGCATCATGGAGGAGGGGTCAGCTCTTAGCTAACAGAAATAGGAATAGATAAAGAGTTCTGCTATTCATAGCGCCAACTAGGCATCTTATCTGACCGGCGCGACAGACATCGCCGAGAGATAGGCTAATGATAAATCAGCAACTAAACATCATCTGTTCAAATGTTCAAATCCGTTTATATGTTCCTCCGAGCGTCTGCTAAACCCGTCTGCACTGATTCTATTGATCGCTGTTCGCGCATTTAAGTGTAGATTAAATAATATACTTACGGAGCCAGTTTCGGTTAGTAAAAATGTATTGTATTGCGTAAATGTATCGTATACAATCCTGTTCCATGTTTCATTTCTGCTATCTGATAATAGGATAGTGTTTTCCATCGGCGAAACATGACGCCGAGTCCAAACGAACCGAAAGTAGGTCACTGTTGTCAAGTCACCTGTACTGTAATTAATCATTTCAAACCTACACTCAGATGCTACTGCTACTGATGATGTGGTTTACGAGATTCGGAACTCTATCAGAACCTTCTGCAGTGAACATAACCATCACAATCAACACTTGGAAAAAGGAACTCAAAATTCCATTTTGTTTCGCACCGAGCTGCAAATGAATTTCACAATCTTTGACTGTGTTTGCTGAAATGGTTATCAGCAGCGGTCCAGGTGAGGCGGCAACAGAAGTGCAAACCAAACGTGTTGCGGATTGTTTGCCGCCGGCCAGTTCGTGCGAACTTTCTCGATCAACGGCCTGGGCCTAAAGACCTGTCATCACAAGAATGGGGTTTGGCGGCATGTAACAAACATTTGTTTGAAAAATGTCGTTTTATTACAATTTAAAGTTTTATTTATAGATATAGAATCATTTGAAATATCTCGAGAGAGTTGCTTTAAAACATATTCTCACAAAAAAACATCCTTTAATGGCACACGAAACAACGCCAAATTCGCAAAAGTGCATACGTGATTTGGTGCACACACGTCTCTCTCTCTCTGGCTCCTGGATGGATGGCCGGCCGGGTGCACGAGGCGAGCTCGGACACGTTACCAACGAAGGCCATATCAATGCCGATGCCGCTGGAGACTTGTTTCGATGTAAGTGTTTCGGTTCCCATGCTGTGCGGTGGTTGTACTTTGGCTGAACCTCTTGCTGTTCTTTTTTTGCCATCCAGTCTGGCCAATGGAGGGAGTATGTTGTACGCGTGTCTGCTTCCGACCGCTTTTTGGAGGTTTTTTTTTGCTCCTTCTCAGTAAATCAAACATAGCGGATCGATCGTCATCACGGCCGATCGTGCTATGTGTTCGATGATGGTGGGCAATGAGATGCCAGCACAATTAAGATATAACCAACCGGCCATATGTTACCGGCCTGTGTCGAACAGAAAACGGTGTCAGTCGGTATCTTGTTCGCTCGAGTATCGTCGAACGCTGGGCTGTACCTGGATAGCTCACCTTTATTACTGCAAGCAGCCAACAGCTGATATTGGAGGCAGCTATCAGGCGTAACTCGACCACCAACGAGTGCAGTTAGCTACTGAGTGTCGTAGTACGTAACGATTGTTGAAGGCCGATCCTTCTCCCCGTGATATAGTTTGCTGTTTGCTCTTTATGAAATCGCGGTCCGTATTGCTTCCCCTTGCCCGTAGAGTATATCCGGTCACGTGAAGTGTAACGAAAACATGTGCATCACCAAAAACGATCGAGTTCGGGTAAATATAATAATAATCGTGCATGGTCTCCTCTTTCGTGCTATATCCGAGAGGGCGAAGAGAAATCGTTATCATCCCTCGGCGTCGTCTCGAGAGATTATTGGTGGTGTGTGGTGGGTCACCGAATTTGGCGAAAGAAAGTCACGTGACGTGAATGGATGATGGCGTGGTTTTTAGTTAATTTTCGTCCCAGCTCAGAGCGGCTAATTTTGGGAAATGTTTGACCAAAAAAATACCAACAAACACGGGGGAGCTTTTGTGTTGATGGCGCAACTGGGCGCAAAATACACTTCATGCCATATTTCGCTGACAGGCTGGTGATGGTTTTTAGGGCTTGACATTGAACTGGCGGACGCAGTCTGTGGTGCTGTCGTCGGTTGTCTAAAATGTACCGTATTTTTGGAAATCAGTTCATTGGACAGAGAGTGCAAAAAGATAAGAAACCTTGAGCAGTACAGAGAGACACGCTAGCGCCATGGTGCCGTGTTGCTATTTGAAATTCATTTCCAAGTCGTTCACTGACTCCGTGAATGATCGACAAATTGCTCATCGCTATATGCTTCGGTATGTATCGTTGAAAAGAAGAAATTAATAATCATTTAAACATGTATTCTGATTTGAAAATACATTTCGCTTTTCTTTTCTTTTGTGGCGCTATAATTCAAACCAAATATAATTACACTACCGATCCCATACTTTGCTAATCTTGCACCGCTCTCATGGCTGGACGAAAGCTCTTAAGATATGTGGTTATCGGTTTTGATTTATGCAACCTCACTTGCTTACGTTAAAGAGCCGCAGTGAGAGTCATATGATGTTCGCTCTACATCATCGACAAATTTATCCACACCTCGTCTATAGCTAGCTTGTTGTCTTCGGTTCGGCTTCGACCGCTCATGTCGGTGAAATGACGTAGATACTCACGAGATCATTCATAACCGCGGCACAGAGCAAGCACGAGAGCAAATTTGGCGACGTTTTGCCAGTTGGCACTCAAGGTACACGACGCACGTTTTTGGTTATTTTTAACAAATTTTTGAACATGGTTGTGCGGCCAATTGTTGATCGATTGATGGGAACAGCTCGAATCTGTTTCTCTTGAATTTCTACTAAGTTGCCAATGGAGTTTAACTTTCCCGGGGGCCTACTAATGCTGTCGTGATCATTACGTAAGGGCATTGATTGTGTTGAGGCAAACACTTTTTACACAATCCGAGGACTGGCTGGCTGGCTGGCTGACTAGCCCACCGTCATCAATCGTCCAGGATAGGGAGGAGTTTTCGCAAGCATTTTAATACGTCTGCACTTCACGCCCGGTGCACTCTTTTCGCTTACCAGTGGACTGGGGATGCGGCTGCATTGTGGCGGAATATAATTTATTCATTACCCCAAGTAGCTTCTGCACAGTCCGATGCACGTCGAAGCTAACTGGCGAATGCAACCAAGTCAGAGACTTCCGTTTCACTTTCCTCTTGGTTTGCGGTTTGTTTCAACAATGGAAGTTTATGTTGCGATGCCGGATGAGAGCTAGACTTTTGCTCAAGGAAACCAGCTTCTTTTGTCACACATGGCGTGAGGGCGAACGTATAAGGATTATCCTATGAGCTCTGCGAGCTTCTCAAGCTATATCTTGGTTGGTAAAGAAGGGTATAATACCCTAATTATAGCATCTCTTCATTTGCATCATCTCAAAGATATGTTAACGGTGAGATTGTGTTTTTGCAGTGACGATGGTATCGAGCGATGGATGGATCGAGCGATAGGATCACATATAATACGATCTTCGCCTTGTATTGAGCTGGTTTATCGATCGTTTGCACCCTTGACTGCGGTATAAGTGAGAACCCGAGGAGAACATGGTGCACCAAAAAGGGCATATTTGAACAAACTGGTTTTATAGCGGCTTTTCGCTAGAATGAGTCGTTTCCCGTTCATTTCCTTAGTGAGAGCTACTTGCGACTTGATTTTCAGACACTGATGAAGATGTAACGTTGCTTCAGTTTTATATTTAAAGTTGATGTCAGCCAAAAGTGAGCAAAGACATTGCGAACTCCTGATGCAGAGCTGTGCTGTTGTGCTTTAGAAACGATGCAATCGTGGAGAATGAGGCCATTGATTCGCTGTTTTTGTGCTTGTCATGTATTGGTTTTGGTTTTATCTTTTTTAGTAACAAATCATACTAATCGCTTAAGGATCTACATTCATCCCATCCGGTTCCATTCGAATCAATTACAAGGCGCCAATCGCCTCGAACTGGCTAATTAATGCGGAAAGAAAGTTAAAACTTGTCGCCTAATTTGTCAACCTGCAGCGCTGACTGAGTCATGCGATTTTACAATCCAATCCTACAGATTAGATTGATCGATTGATCGGTCGGTTGGTCCGAATCCGACCGGTTACCGATGGCTTACGGTAGATACCCTTACTTCCGCCGCCGTTCGCCGCATGGCTGTTTCACGTAGCGATCATGGTGGTGGTGTCGAATCTATTTTGAAAACCGCGAAACGACGCATCCCGTAATTCACACCTCACGGCCAATTGGACGCGAAGCCAAAGCGCTCTACCAACGATCGAGTAGATCGAGTTACGATGGATGGACGACGACGGGGTGAGCACGAGTGGAAGATGAATGTTGTTGGATGCGGTTTACCGACTTGCTAACAAAGACAAAAACAAGTACAAAGAAGAGCGGTGATGCACGCAAGATGATGCAAAGATGATTGTTGACGCGAAGGTTGATGATCGATCCACCTAGGGTTGGCACAATGTTTATGGGAAATGTTGGATCAAACCAAGGTTCAAAACTGATGGTTAATATTTTTTTTGTATTAAATCTACTACGGTTATGCTCACATAATTATGTTGTTAAAGATTGAATAGATATTCTTGTGATACTAATAATAGATGTATATGAATCTACATCAATACGATCACCGGAACTGGAAGATATGAAGAAAGCAGCCGTCGTCGGTAGGTTGTGTTCAAATAACGAACCGCCTGACGCCGAATGCTTCGCCGCGGGGCATCGTGGCGGCAGATGCTTTCGCTCTAGTTTACGCTAACCGCGCTAGTCTCGGGGCTTCGCTAGAGTTTTGTGATGTGGCAGTGCTTAACGTTCGCCATCACACCCAAGTCATTTGTTCGCTTGGCAAAGCAGTACCGTGTCTAGTGCCCGTGAAATGCGTTGTGTAATGCATGGTTGTGAGATGTGCAGAATACAAAATTAAGCTTTCGACAATGCAGTTTTTGCTAGTGGGAATTGATTTCACTTCAAACGCAGAATGGTTTGATCGTGCATAATCAGTGCTTAGATGGCGGCATCCAAACTATTTTTTGTGATAAAAATAATGGAGAACGCATCAAGAAAGATGTTGGCGTTTTAAGGGCTCCTTAGCGTCGACTTATTGCTCCGATTCGTTGAGTTCGATTCTGTGATGCAGCGCAGAAAGTAGTTAAAGGCTTTCACGTGAAAGCTGTCTGCTATGCTTACCTACCTTATCAAGGCCACGCTGACGCTGGGAATCTTTCGCGAGCGGTACATTCTGAGTAGCAGTGGTACCCTATCATGCGTAAGTGTGAGCTTCAACGAAATCTTGAAGCTGAACGAAACCAGGAATCGCGTTGCATGCTTCAAATGATCTGCTGCGTGTGGTGCTGTTTGTGCCGTATTTTTCTTTATGTTTGGTGTTCCCGCTTTGGTGTTCTACATCATCCCTCGTCTGCTGCACGATAAGTGATACTCACGAGCAAGTATAACTGTTGTTATATTGTGCTAATTGTATTGTGCTCTAATTCTATTGTATGAGAAACAGTTACTTGGACGAATACAAATGCAAAAGTAGATGAACGGTCGTTGCAATCGGTCGAAACTATATAACCAGCTTCTTCTGTAATGCGTTGTGATATAGGAATCGTTCCAAATGAACGCTTCCTACTGTTGCTACTATCATGGTACTCTACCAGGCGGATGTGTGCGCCTTTCAATATCAGGGTGAACGAAGATCCGTGTTGATCCTTACGCAGCTATCGATCCGTAGATTAGTAGCTTAATCTTAGAATAATCCGGCTAGGAAGTCGCTGCGAAAATCGGCCTTGGATTTGCGGTGCCTTAGGACAAGCCACTAACACCATAGAGTCTCAGGCGCGTCGTCTCGGTGGCGTCTGTCTGTGAATTTGAGACGGTAAATTATGCACATCGCCTTACCTAGATCCCAACATTTGCCATGTTGCCGTTCAAAGTACGCTGACCCACCCATTCGTTCGTTCATTCGTTCGTTCGTTCAACCCCTGACCTGACCCAATGCGACGGCGATCGATGCGTTCTAGAGGTGGCAGAAAAGGGTCAGTTGGTAGTTGTAACCGTTTTAGATTGCATAACGACCTGCGGAGAAGAACTTCTTCGACTGTTTGCCGGTGTGAAATGACATTTTTATGTTATTAATAAGATTTTTTTTGTTAAATATCTCAATTTAAAATGCCACATTTGTGCCAAAACGTCCGTTTTTGAAGAGAAACATATTTCAAAAGAGAGTCTCAAGTTCTCGAAACCCTTTTGGCATCGCTATTGAGTTGGTTGAGAGTGAGTGAATCTCTTGATTTTTGGCACAGTCTGTTGAAGTCATGCCAAGGGTAATGAGTGTCACTGCGGTACAGAACTCGATGTCACCTCGTTCTGTGAACTAGAATGAAAAATTATGTTTCTTGTACACTTTCAAAAACGGGTTTATTTATCTTGTTGGAATATTATGCATTACAATAAGCTCATACATTGTAATAAACCTTTCAGATGTATGCTATACAACTCCGTACAAGCGCTGTGCTTAACACATTGTTCTATTTTCATTATTAATTGTTAAAGATTTTTAACATCAAAATACACCAACTAATCCATTAATCTCTCAACTGATTAGTATCCGTTGCTTGCTAAGTGTTCCGCAAATTTATGACACTTTTAGTCGGTTATTGTGTTTATTGTCTTACGTGTTTATTTAACAACATATTTTAATTTAATTACCTCCCTTCATTACACACCCAACTGTAGACCCACGGTAATGAACCACAAAATCGCCACCAGCCCGACTTGGCTGATAATACCTTCTGTGTTCTGTGACGACCGCGACAGGCGTTATTTTTAATCCCGATTTCCTCGCGCCAACACCTCGGCTGCGGGTACGTCCGACGTGCGAAAATGACTCGTTGTCGCGAAGATTCAGGTTCGGCCGGCTGATCGCTCTTGAAGCGCCGCCTCCCGCATGGACGGTTATGTAAAATGCTAGTTCACAGTGCTCTAGCGGCTAAAACGGCGGCTGGTAATTATGTCACCGGTTTTCTTGGGGTGCGACGCTATGGTATCATGTTTTGTGGGAAGGGGTAAGGGATGGATGCTCTGGGAAAACCTTATTTCCCATCACATGCTGCGCTGAATCTTAAGTGACCTTTACAATGATGTCAACACGCAGGTTTGGGAATGTTGTTGGTTAAACGATGCCACAAACCCGGAATCAAGGTTTATATGCTACGAGGCCATCCTTTGAAGCTTGCGTTAATCGTTCCCGGCAGCGCAAGGTCCATTGATAACCTTGACATTGGCTGCTCTGGTTTGTTTGTTTGTTATTAAATGCTAAGTGCGTTCCCCTAGATTACTGGTAGACAGGGAGAGATCCAGGAGAAAAGATAGTAGGAATAGTGTAATTGACAACAGGTCACTTTACTACTCATTTGGATTTTCTTTTATTTTTCTGAATGTTCCTCTTCGCCACAATATCAGAAAAACTTTATTGACTAAAGTATAAATCATTTTACTGCTGTTTTAAACATTTGCGAATTAGAGTTGAGTTGAATTAGTTATTTTAGTCTCATTTTACCAGTTGAACAATTCTGTTGTTGATTTTTCCATATTATTGGTAACCTCTATCAATATCTGTTTATCCGTTTTATAGTCTGAAAAAAATCAGATGTTTAATATCTTTCTAATAATATAGCTAAATACATTGTTGAGAGTACTACATGTTGGTGTTGACAACATCGTGTTTTTAAGAAACACCTAACATTTTCTGCAACCGCATCTTTGCCATATAACATATTTTATTTTAACTTGTGAATTTATTTTAGGAATTCCAAACAAATCCCATTTACGAACAGAATCCCATTGACATTGAAAAAAAAACCTTCACCACATTATTTACACAGAATTTCCATAAAACATATAGATAAACTGGTTTTGCATAATGTATATCTTTAGTCAGCTGTGCTCTACAGAGCTTAATGTGTACTAATGAACTTTGTCCATTTCTTTTATTCCACAGAAACAGTATCAATCCAAACTGGCTGCCTCACAATGTGGGGCCAGGATACCCCTGAGCCCCAATACTCAGGCGACAATCGAGAAGCATTTGCCGGGACTGCCGAGCAAGCGATTGCTTATGCAGCAGGCCTCCAAGAAGGCAACAGAGAAGCGGGACGTTGGATGCATAACTGGTACGTAGTGAAGTTTTGTTGAGGTTTCTACTGCATGCTCGAACTGACAGAGGGACTATTATTCTGACGCCAAGGAGGTGAAAGAATCGACCTAACATCGCTGATGTATGGCGTATTGTACAAGATTCCTAATAATCGATCTCAATGAAGATTCAACCGTCTCTTTCGCGAATAAGGAGAAACCAAACTGATACACTATTTCTGCGGCATCGAGAGACACACGTTTGCATGATGTTTGGCAATCAGCTATTTGGCGGCGCTGACGGTGATGAAGCACTTCAATCGCGGACTCACCTGCTGCTGCTGCTGCTTTTCCTGCCTGCCGCTCTGCAGAGGTTGATCAATGAATGCGACCGAGAAAGTGAAACCCAAACGCCACGTTTGAGTATTGAATGAAGCTGCCCGCTGTTACTTTTCCACTGTTGCCAGTCGAAGCATGTTTTAATTGAGAGAAATTGGAGAACTATTTTCGGAAAAAGCGAAGCCGTTGTCCTTGACCGATGAAGGTTGTCGGTGGATTTCCATGCATCTTGTAGCGTGATTCGCATAGATCGTCGTCGTCCGCGTCGCTGATGCATCTGCATAGCTAGAAAGTTGAGCACGGCAATACGTAACGGACTAAACTACTAGCACTAGCCTTTTGCTCATTTCGATACGGTGGCAATCTTTATAGAGACTACTATTCGTTATGCTCCAATTGTGGTGGCTACCAATTGACGGTGAAACTTTTGATGTCGTAAACGGGATCGTTGTTCAGCACTGACAATTTCTTGTGCTTTGGTTGTTGGTGCCGCTGGTAGTTTTATTTCCGGAACCTATCGTCCCTTGTTAGATGACACATGCCTCGGGTGGCAATAAAATGATACGACCGTTGAGTGATAACATCCAACGTTGTTGAGAGTGCGTCGTGACTCCGCTGTCCTAGACTGTTCATCATCAAAATGCATATATGGGTACGTGTGTGACGTTAGTGAAAACGCATGTATTTTACTATTAAGAAACGATTCCATTCTATTGTGACGCAATCGGCTGTGTTCTGTTTACCAAAATGAATGGTGTTGAAATCATTCTTCACTTTCAAAGTTAGTTGCTCCAACATTTGAATGTCTGCATTGACTGGATAGGTGAAAGAAGCACGCGTTTCTAAAAACAGCTGCTGTCTGTCAACGATCACTACTTCCACGCTTCGACACGGCGCAGTGGTCTGGTCTGGGGAAGATTTCCGCCTGTAAAACAAATTCTGCCACCAAGTGTGTGGTCACAACAAGTCTCCAAATAGCCACAAAATGTGCGCCCGTCTATATCTAAGTCACGCACGCGTCCATTCTGTATGTTTATCTCAGAACGGGAACTTCTTTAGTTTGATATTCTTTCGTTTTTTTGTTTCCACAGAAGTATGCAGCTCAGAAAATTTGCCGGAGGTGGAGATTTTCTCCCTCCTGGAGGAGCAAATCCCACGGTACAAGATCCGGGCGGATACGACAACCACGTTCGGCGGTTACGAGAACCAGGACTGGTTCGTGCAGTATCCGACGCTACCCATTCCGACCGAGGGGCTCGGTCTGACCGTGGAGCAAACGCGAGAGGTGCTGAACTATTTCCGTAAGTACTGAAAGCTTTATCTCAAAGCTCAATGCTATAAAATCGCCATAAAAGGTATTATGGAATGATCAGTCCGAGCCCTAAACCCGATAGGTGTCTCGGCTCGGGTTTTATAGCACAATATTGAGGGTTTTATTGAAGCAACGAATGATTCTACGGGCACCTGGTTTATCAATATATTGAGGGATTAGGTATTTAATTTCTCTAGTAAATTACATCCTACAGTTTTTCGAAGTTCTGTTTCTCACAGACCTATGGATTTATTATTAAACGCCAGAGTGATGATTTTTTGTTGTCAGGGTAGTATGTGCACGATCGTATATAAGTGCATCTTCGATAAACCATGATTAGACAGCTTAAATTTGCTAACCGAAGCGCATTCTTGAAGTCTTCCTTTTTCTGTTCAAATGTTGGGTTTTGAGCCTGATTAAATGATCAAATTGATCTCCATATTCTTGAAGCTATCACTCTGTTTTTCATTCTGTTATTGCCCCGAAGAAACGGTTGGTCCTTCGAAAATTCATATTTTCAATTTCCAATTTTAAACTTCAATTATTGTTCGACATACTCAATTAAGCTGAATTTCGATATCGATGCGTGAACTTTTGATTCGACAAACGAAGACTACACCAAGATTGTTCGACAAAAAGACACTGATTTCAATTTATCAACCCATAACATGTAAACTACTACTAGTTTAAGTAATAAGTCAATAGGCGGTGGTATGTGGCTACCTTTCCAACATCTTGTTGTTAGAAAAAATAGTCGTAATCTTCATATTGTAACTGGAACTGAGAAAGAAATATTAACAATAAGTAAATAGCTTCTAGATAATAGTAACGGCAATCGCCAATGCAGCTCTTCTTAATAAGGAAGCCTCGAAACCTTGTTGAGCCACGAAGCAGACAAGATGCAAGGTAAGTGTAGCTCCGTTTATCTTATCAATTGGCAGCTTGCTAGGAAGTCTGTCGAAGATGCGAATTCGTTCCCGATAAGTGGAGCAAAAGATGATAACAACGAAAACCTCTTACCATCACAAATGCACCAGCACATTCTGGAGAGGATTTTTCAATATAAAATATGGTGTTACGTTACCGACTTGTAATTGAATTACTGTCCAGGGCTATAAGGTGTCCGAATGACAATGACTAGGCAATATTGCCTTTAGGTTTTTAGGTTAATGAAAAAAGTGGACTTGATATAGGTACGGTGAGATAATCCGTCTCTTTCGATGCGCATCTTCGCAATTGCCAAACTGTAAGGTAACGCTGCTATGTACCTTCAAATTCGGAAGGTACCATTTGCGCATCTCCACACAGATTCGGATGAAAAAAAAGACGAAACCTGTCTGCCGCTAGATTTACGGTGACCATCGTCATTAAAATCGACAGCTAGCACTACAGTGGCACTAATGTGCGTAACTTCGCACATTGTTACTGAAATCGATTAAGAAATGGAGGCACCCACCCGTTGTGTGGCGACATTCTGGTAGTGGTGTCTTGTGAGGTCCGAATCACATCACGGCGCGGTCACTGCTCGCTATGGTCAACAGGAGGAAAATGGTCTTACTCCATGGGAACGTTGAACTCGCGTCGCATCCATCATAGACTGTGCGGGAGCAGCCGTAAATCGTATTATCGCTTATAATGTAACCGTCTTTAGGGTCAGAGTAAGTGGTCTGGCCGTTGTCCCCAAAAAATAATCGCTTACCGCGCCTCTCCCGCCTCGCAGCTAATGCTTTCGGTTACGCAAAAGGTCACCATGCATTAGGATAGGGTTTGACCTCTGCTGCGCATGTTCTCATGTGTAGGTGTACTAACCTTCACCTGTTAATATTACCCCTGCCAAGTATTATTTTGACATCATCAATTGTAGTCAACTGAGGTAAAAAATGGGGTTTTCTCAAATGTAATCAGATCCCACCCTAAGTAGTGTTTCCCAAAGAAAGTGTGAATTCCACTGACCCAGTGGTGAAGAAAAGGCGATGGCGAGCCCGGGGATGAGGTCGAAATCATTAATTCCATCACGGCTTGTAAAGCGCGACGCACCTTGGAATCATTTAGTGTAATTTTCTGCGAGTTTAACTTTCATGGTCATAATTTTTATGGCGCGACGGTGGTTGACTTCAGTTCCGATTGCGACTGCGTCCGGGCGTGCAAATACCGGGCATGCCATGGCTGCATTACTGGAATGCTGTTGGTTGGTCTTGTTTCAGTTTTTTGCATTTACAATTCACGATGCATAAATGCGTGAATGTCTTTCTTTTACCATGTTCGTTGATTCTTGCGGTGCCTTCAGCCTTAGTCGTAGTCTATTATAATGATATGCGTTTTTACGACGCATGCTTCTGTGATGGTAGGGGCTTGTGGCCATTGTTAACAGAAGGAGCGTAAATCTAAAATATGTTTCCAACTCATTTTCATCTTTCACTCGCTTACAAACTGGGTGTCAAAAATGCCCTTCCAAATGAAGTGTGAATTAATGGCAGAACTGAACGCGAGGAGACGGTGTCGAGATCTGTGTTCTCACATTCCATCACTCTTTCTCGAGAGAAAAATTGTCAATTTGTGTGTTTCGAGGACCCGCGCACTGGATCAAACTCACATCATTGTTACTGTCCATTATGCTGCACATTTTTCATCACGCTGACCTTAATTGAATGAAGAACGTTACCCAAAACTCGTTAACTCCGCACCACCAAAAGTCGTAACGACTAGAGAACCTAGCATCGGTCGCCTTCAGATTGGGACTGCTAACGATGGTAATCTGTCAACGGATTGCACTTACGGACACGAGGGCACGAGGGTAGGCAGCCTTATGGAAAATATGAAAATTGACATTGAAAACCCGTGTCTAGGGGATCAAAGAAACGCCATTAAAAGTTAGCCTTTTATGATCGATTTGTAGCGAATCCTGCGTCGTGTCCAATGAAGCAAGAAAGTACTTGTCCCTGGTGTAGTAGACCTTCCAGCCGATGTGGAGGAATCCGGTCGTTACGGCCATGCATGACGCTTCGTAAGCAAATTTCCTTATCGATGATGAAATAACGGTGAAGGAGGAAGACGCTATACAGCAGAGAAAGCAGAAGCGGTCGTTTGCTACTTTTATAATTTTCTGGTTTTTTGCAGAACCAAAGTTACTTAATTTCGGATGCAGAAGGAAATTGGCTGCCGTTAGCCATGCGTCACAATGTGTTGTGAGCACAGGCAGTGTCCGTGTGGGTTTGGATCTTAACTGTTGCACAGCTAATGAAAGGTGTTCAACCGTAAAACAAGAAGGTAACCCCTTTCGTGACTTGACAAGTCGTTGATGCATAAAAAGTGCAGTTTGCAAAGTGGATCAATTTCCAATTTCCCTTCATTACTAAGATATTTGCATGAAGTCGTGCAATTAATTTATGGCTTAATGACGGCACGATCAAATCAATTGATGCGCGAACATTCTTAATATATTTGAGCAAATATCACCTGATGGGTCAACGATTGTAGCTGAGAAAATAGCAACTTCAAATTGAAAACAAAAATCAATTCATAATCATTCTACTCCCTAGCGCCTTTGTTCACCAATTGCTGATTATTCTTTTGTTCCTAATTCAATAAACGCTTTTAAAATATGCGTTTGCTTCACACGACCGCTATGCGATGGGCTTTCAAAACAATAAAATTGCGGTCATGGTGTGTCCAAACTTGCACGACTTTTTTTTTCGTTGAACGTCGACTTCCAAAACCCGTGCCTCGATGCAGCGTCACGAACGGAGAACCTCCTGGCGCAATTAGGCGTTTAATTAGTTTTTCATTCGCAATTCGATTTTACCCAGTTGAGTGCATGAGCTCGTGGTGGACACCTTTTGGTAGGGATTATAATTATGCTCATTCCCCTCAGCAGCGAGACATGATCATCATCTAAGAGGAAACGGCAATAGCCATTCATTACTCGCTAGAATCTCTATAATCTCCACACTGACCGCTCTGGCAGCTAGACGGTCGCATCTCTTGCGAAACAAAATCTCAATCCCACGGCATCAAGTTCCGATGGCTTAATGAAGATGGTGGTGTCTTACATAGGGCGTTGGTCCCTTGTGGCCCGCGCGTGTGCTGCTATCAAAATCAATAGCAGAGCTTCTTCCTACCTTTTGATTGCCCCATGATGACATGGTGGCGCAATTTGCGATTAGTTGTGATCTGTTCATTAAAAAAATTTGAGAACATTAACCACTCGCTTCGCTCGTCCTCCATTATTGATAAATGTAATCCTTCCTGAACGCGATACGAGGTTCCGGTCCATTAGGAACGTCGCCAGCAGAGCAGAGGAAATGTCTTCATCTTTACCTCCAAGCTCGGTGCTGAACGGAGAAAAAGATTTTCTGCTTCATTTACGTGATTGGAACTTGCGGTCTTCGATACATTGTTGCAATGATGGTTTCGCCCAGGTATACTTTTGAGAGAGTTGCCCACAATAACCGAATTGAAACATGGCATTTGCGGGCACTTACATAGTCCTAGACAACCCGACAGCGAACACGCTGATTTCGCGAACTGGGCTTTCGTTCGCGAAACCATTTCGTTTAACCATGAAACCAACCTGTGATTAAAGCTTTTCACAGATGATTAACTTGACGAAACAAATCCCTTTCTTCTTGTCTTCTTGCGTTTTAGCCGCATTCCACCTGGTTGGCATTACCGGTAAGGCGGTGATCTCCGGAACACAAACCTAACGAGGCTGAAAGTTCCAGTTGAGTTTTGAGCGATCAGCCCCATCAGCACCACCCGGGTCCAGTCATTGTTGTCCGCCCTCGCCGCTTGCCAATCCAGCTTCCTACTAGTGCTCCTTGTTGTTTCCCGTGACGTATTCGTTTCGTCAATCTTGACCGTTACCCCCGGGTAGAGGGTGTCCCGTCATGGCCTAAATAACTTTTGGTTTACTTCTCTCTCCACGGTGAATTATGATGTGATCGTTGCCCGCGCATGAAGCGCAGCATCAAACGAGGCATGGCATAGTGGTGATCGCTTGATCACTTCATTTAGTCTAGCTATTGGATGGCGTGCCGTGGTGATGACTCTATCGATGATGGAAAACAATGGATTGTGCTGGTTTATAAAGCAAGGCAAGGAATCTGGGACGCATTCTCATCTTAACGTTGTGTAACAAATCCCTTTTATGTTTCATAATCGTGTCCAATGATGCTAACCTTGTGGGAGTATTAATCTCTATTCTTCGAGTGTGCTCCACATTTAACAGGTTGTTCCATAAAAATACGCAAAAATCTTTTGTTGATGTTCAAAACTATTTGTCCAAAAACGTATATTCGTCCAAAAGTGTATTTTATAGCGTCCTTCTCATTTTCAATAGTGTTTTTCAATTGTTTTAATCATGAGCATAGCAAATCGAAAACATATTTTGTAAAAAGGGCCTTCGAGCTGACAGTGAACCAATACTGGGTATCAAAAAGTTTTCATATTGAAAACTGCACCAGCAGAATCAGATTGGAACTGCTTGGAGGTCAAATGTTTGATATCCAATGTTTAATATTAGCTGACAACCGAGATAAGATTTATTTAAAAGTACGATAGGAGCTCTACCCTTCTAAAATATTATGTTTTCAGAGTGGTTGAGGTCTGGAAAAAGTTTGGAAGTCTTGGAAAAAAAACTCAAGAACGTTTATCTGTTTTTTTTGTCCCACCCTGTATTATCACTTTTCGGTTCCTTCTATCTGGGCTTCTCCATCGATGACAACATTCCGAATGAAGCGGTTTTGCAGAAAAGAAGCAAAACTTTAACGCCCGATAAGAAACCGAATCACGATCATCACGTACGCCAGGGGCTTTACGTGTGACTGGCAGTTAGCTAGTAGATGCATCAGCCCTCCTGGCTCCCGGATATTTGCAGCACTGAAATCAATTGCGCACCAACGCATCGCGCAGTCGTATCGAAGCGTGATAAGAAATGCTTTCTAGAAGCAAGCCCCCTTTATCTTTCCCCCTTTTGGGCTGCACCAATTCGCGGGCTTTTTCTTTTCCTGTATTTTTTTTAAATCAATTTCGCGATTTCCTAGAGGAGTGCATTATATTATTTGCCACAAATGAAATTCGTCATACGGTGTCAGCCACAATCCTGATGGATTATCGGATTTACTTGCCTTGTCTCTATCAGTTAAGCACAAGGGTGACAGGACGCAATAAGTGGGACGTTTGATTTGAAGCTGATCAAGAAATGCACAATTGTGTTGGAAGCCGATTACGATTTGTGTCCGTACAAATGTGGGACAGCTTTCTGTTTGGCTCGCTAGGGAATGCACTTCTTTGGTTTCCTTTCCCACGTGCTTTCTGTATCTGATCGTGTTACATAAGTGGTTCAGAATATCCTGTTAGACTCCCGCACACACCTTCCATAACCAGACAGGCATTGGAGTGAGCATTAGGGATGATATTTACTTAGGTCAAACGGTATCAATTGTGGTCGGTTGTGGTGTTCCATTTCCGACTGGGCTTTCGTGGCATAGGGTTTCACCATTCTTTCCGTTTCAAGTCGACCAACGGATCAAGTTGTAATTGTGTAAACCAATCCCGTGCATCATTCGCATTGTGTTGGGAAGATTCGCTTGCGTAAATGCGTACCAGGGAAACCTGGTTTTTTGTTTTTGATAACCGAATCGGGCAGATAAAGTGTATGGCGGTCAGAGACGAGAAGTTGCATGATCAACCACAACCCTTCACGAGGCCAACGATGCTGGAAATTCCTGCTCCACCGATCCCTCGTGCCCTCGGCCATTGCTGCCAATCGCACTCCTCCAAATGCCGCCAATGAATGCTACGCATTTTCTCGCATTTCTCATATCAATTTTGGGCGGAAGGGGAGGGAAGAGAGGACAATATTGGTGCAGTTTAAGTCCAATTACTGTGGGCATTGTTTGAATGGTGATCGCCACCGTAAAAGAGTGGACCGAGCTTGTGAGCCAATTTTGTAATCTTACATTTTCGTTCGTAATCACGAAATAGCGCGTCGATAGCAGCGCAGGTGCCCGAGATTGAAGGGAATGTAATGATGTTGAAGCTTCACTAACAATTTGCACGTTATCGCAGGGTCTTTTTCGCTTTCGATTCCATTTGGGGACAATCGCTGGCGTAGAAGATTATTATCTTTGTAACGTCTCTCAAAATGCGCTCTTCAAACATTAGGTTTCATAAAGATAATAATTTTTCTTTATGAATTTCATGTTGAAAACAACTAAGTCCTCATATTTACAAGGTAAGACAAATCGCTGATTCGCAAACAAAATGAGGTAATCGACATGTTTACTCAAAAGTATTATTGCCTTTATGAGTCATCTTAAGTCGTTTCTTAAGCAAACGGTCACCTTGCAAACATGATCACTCAAGCTTTGTGTCTCCCTGTTGATCGCAGCAAAAAGGAATCAACTCACGTATGTCCTCGTCTCGCCCTTCGACAACTTTTGCTTATGGTTTCTGCAAAAGATGCCATCATCCATGACGCAGAGCTTCCACCCAGAGATGGTGGGATATATTGGTTTGCATATCTGTGCCTTCAACAACGACATGAGCAACCATTTTGGCACCCCTCGACCACCACCATCAACCGTCGGTTTTCGATGGTTCTGCGCGTCAAAGTCAGCCCCAACGGCGCTGTGTCGGCGGCCCCTTTCGACTACCGACGATGGCCACACGGCGATGACGGCTGGCAGTCTGTTATTCAACATTTGCAACATTGCGCGAGACAGAGAGAGAGCCCCCCGTCATGAAGGTTTTTTTTTTGGCGCGCGCAAAAAAAGACACAGCAAACGCCATTTGAAGGAGCGATCTAGCGGTTGGCAGGCGGTAAACGGAACGCAGAAAGTGCAGAAAATATGGGCAAAAATCAACACCAGACCGAGGAGGTGTTAGGGGTGGCCTTACCATACCTTACCAGCATAACCAATTCATCGCCGCTCTGCGTGACTGACACGAACTCAGTGAGTGGGCCTGGTTGGCTAGCTGGCTGACTGATGATCGTCGGTGATCGTTGGATGTGGCCGTTTGTCTATTTTGGTGCAGATTTTGGTCGATTCTTAGCAAAACGCATTTGCGCACTGGCCAACGCCCTCGGTGTGTTCACCTACACGATTGCTCACCCTCACAGGAGCAACCGCGTCGTTGTCACTGCATGTGAGGTGTTAATGCACTTTTTTTGTGGATATGATGTTTTGAGGATAGATGGTAAAAGCATTTGCTCGAAACCGAAGCTCCACTATTCACACTGTGCGCTAGCTGGAGGCCACAAGCAGCAAATCGTAACTGCTTTGCATAACTATGCTCATAACCAACGACGAGAGCTCGATCGGATAAAGGAAAAGGCTCTACCTTTCTCCCTACTGAGTGGAACTAATTTTTTCTGTTGTAAAACCATTCATTGCTATGTCCAAGATCTTGGATAAATTATGCGCACAAATCAAATGTAGCATAATCCCCGTTAATTTCGAAATCGTTCTATTATTAACTTAGCAAAACCGAGCTAATGAATGACGCTGTCAATTGCGCAACTTCATTGAAAGCAGATAAACATGATTTTATGTTGTTTGTTCACGGTACGATAAGTCGAGAGTAGCTGCTTAAAGCGACTGATACCCTTAGTGCCACAAATATCTCCGTGATCGTGAGATGAATGACCCTGAATGGCGAGACTGAGGATCACGATCGGGTAGAACAGGGAAAAAGCAATTCTTATCACCTAGAGGCGTTAAGGAAAAGGTGCTTGGATTGCTTCTAGATCCTATGAAGGGTACGTTCCGCATCGATACTCTACCACTCACCATCAACCTTTCCTCCAATTCTTCCAATTGCTCACCGCTTGCACGAAGCACGTGCTCTACAATAGTGCAGCCATGTCTGGAGATATACCGTTTAAACCTGCTGTACAGCTTTGGTATGGTTTTAATGGTATCCCACCTGAGTTATGCCTGCAGGCTGCAACAAGCAAGCGAGCAAGCAGCCAGCCAGCCCGTCCACATAATTCTTAGTTCATACCCGGTTCCGGTTTTCCTCCTACTCCATACCGAACCATAAAGTCCAGTTTCTGCAATGAATACGCGCGGCAATGGCTCGAGAACACCGTTAAGGTGATTTGCGGTGGTTGCATTCTGTGCACCTTGTGTCTAGCAGAATTTTACACATAATTAAGATATGAGGGGATAGCAACGTGTACGGAATGAAGTAACCGGTGCACATAGGACCAGTTTGCCTTATGCCTTCCCTTTTATACCTTGCGGCTGGTTTCTTTTTGTTGTTGCTAATTGTAATTTATGGCAAATTTGGTTGTAATGCAACCACCACGTGTGCACAGTGTTGTAGCGGAAAAACAGAGTTGAAGTCGATCTAACAATTCATGTGAACAGTCTTGCAATGAACTGTCGCTAGCATCGATCGATTAAAGTTTCAAAGTGGTTTGCGATTATTTTGGCCCTTGGATGCATAAAGCTCCCATACACCTAAACATCATCCATCCGATTTTGCATATTGTGTAACAATCTGAACGTTAGTGAGGTCATCCACGAAAATCTAAGTCGACCAAAAATCTCAGTACTGGTATCTCGGGCGTGAGTTGTTATTCGCTTGCAAATTTCATTCGTAAGGAGAGATTTTATGATTGAATGGTGCGAGCGAGCTGAACGTGACTGAACAAACGTTAATGTATGTATGTATGTAACTCTTGGAATGATGGATAATCTCAATGTGTATGGAGGCTTAAGAGCGTCCTAGTTCTGCCGGATCGGAAGTAGGTTGGTTGACGATTGTTTCGTCTTGTTCTACATACCACATGAAATTCCGTTCCAGCCAGTTGGAGCTGCCTTAGATGCACGTCATCGCGCAACAAGAAATATGCCGATACACCCTTCGTTTGGTGCTCAACGGCCAAGAATGGTTGAAAGATTCTGAGGCTACCATCTCCCACCAAACCAATCCACGCGATACCCTTACGCTTCGATGCACTTCAGAGAGATGCCCAAAGCGCGAAAAGATCGCGACGAATGCATTATGCCTTCTGCGAGCGCCGTAGTGTTGCTGTATTGATGTTCCGTGCATGATCGAGGTTCGTTGGAACAGACCCAACACACCCACTGTGTACGGAATTATGATTTGTACATCCGTAGTCACTCCATGAACCACGGAGAAACACGGTAAGGTGGTTCAGTGGTATGGCTTCCAACGCCTGTCCAACGATCAGTCGCACGCCGGTTGATCAGGCCGGTTTACACACAAATTCCCCCAACCGACTGCGCTCGCGCTCGATGTCAGTGAGGAATGAATCACGCCTGGGTCCCGGCAAACCTGTTTTTCGATGATCGCCGCTGCAGTTCTACCTCGTGATGGTGGATCTACCAATGCCTTCGCAGCGCATGACTAATGTCTCGTGCTAGCCGGTGGAATATGTTTGGGTTCATAATTGAAATGCTGAACACACATCATCACCGACCGCCGTAGAACCGTTTGCCACGATGGCAGTTTGTGGTTGTTGTGTGCTTTTCTCTAGCTTCTCACCACACGTGATCATGTGATGTGTGCGGTTTGCGTGAGGAAACATTAAATCATAAATTCACCGTTTCGGGAAACGATCATATGCAGTACCCCAGCACACACCGTACTAGGGCTAGGGGGACCGTTTTGACGATTTGCGGTGACAGATTGGGTACACTGTCCAGTCCTGAGTGGGGATGGGGGACGGAAACATATTTATAAAACGGCACGAGATCATGGCTACCGACGACGGATGATTGCGGTGCGCCATGATTCTGTGACTGACGCTGTGCAGACGAATGGAAATAGGCATGCGAGCCACTGGCTGATGGTCAGTGCTATGCTAATGGGTGCGTGTTAGTCGCATGCGGAAATGAAAATCGCTAATGAAGTCATTACCTTTCCAAAGGAGAGCAATACCTGGACTCATTAAACTATGATGAACCGGAAGGAGATGATCGTAAGAATGGGGCTCTTGTACTTTAGGAAAATCTGGTTTGGAAAGATAATTAATAAAAGCTAGAAGCTTCTACCAATACAATAAGATGTTTGGATTGAATGTTGCAGATACGATTTAACATCTCCGCTAAAATATATTATTGACAGTCAAAGAACCACTGTCTGTCGCAAATTCTTGTTCTTTACACAGTAAAGGTCAGAACCATGATTTTGTAGATATTATATTCTATTTTATTGCCTCGTTCCCGACATTGGCACAGTTTCGGTTTCACATCCAACCGTGAGCCAAACGTCACTCGATCGATAGTGAGCCACCGTCGCTCATAGACCGAACGCACGATGGGGAACAGAAAACATGAAACTCCTTCCTTTCCTCCGATTCGGAATGTCGTCGGTACGAAAATAAATGCCCCCTAAAACGCGTGGTACTCTGCTACTACCGAGCTTGTTGTGGCGCGTGGTTCACATAGCCATGCCCGCCCTTCTTTTCATGCTGTCATCATGCTGCCTGCCAGTAGTCTTCGTTCGTAACGCACTCAAAATAATCGACCAAAGCAAATCGACCGCTCCGTGCTGCTGCTCCTCGAGTAACATCGATTTCCCGTGGGAAGACCAAGAAATACGTCTTATTCCGGATCGATTTACCGCAGAGACATTGGCTGGGGCTGGTCACCGCTCTCGCTGATCCGCTGATTAGACGCTCTTCGGCGGTGGCTGATCGTGCTTTCGGCTGGATTAACCGTCCAATGTCGTGGTCGTGGTGTTAGCTATGCGACGTGTTCGGGCAGAGAAATGATCTAATGGAATATGGAAACACAAGCTCTCGTCGAGGCGGTCGCATTGCTACGCCAAACAGCTCCATGATAACCCCCATGGGGTTGGGTTGTTCTGTGGTGTGCGTGAAGTGAGATCGATGTTTCTTCGTCTTCTCGTCTGGCGTATGTTGTCTTCGATTCTTTCCTTCGCGCCGCAAGATTCTCTCTCTGCCCTCTCTCGGAGCAGAAATTCTTTGCAAGTACTTTGTTCTATTCTACCATCTTCTATGTTTACATTGTACCGGTAATGAATGTTTGTTTAAATTAAAATGTTAAGTGCTTATCCTCAGTAGCCTGACGCTGCTAAACGGATTGATGCTTATGATTTTAGAATGGAAGTGGTTCCCCCCACTTGGGGAACTTTTAAACACAAGTTCGTTATAAGTAGCCAGTTAACCAACACTGTACAGTCAGCCGGCGACATACGTTTTGTCGTTGAGTCAGCTGGTTCTGATTAGCTTTATCGCGCTCTCACCCAAATGGTTCATTCTCTCACGAACTCCCCGAGTCGAGAGAACCAAGAGCCGCGCTGCAACGCTACTGGTGAGTTAAGTAGCGAGTCCCTTGTACACCCTGTGAAATATGAGCAGCATCACATCGTTTTCTAAAATTGTGTCTTTTAGTGTCGGGCAGTAACGATGATTTTTTAGTTAATTGGTTGTTGCTAAAGAACCGCCTTCTTGATTATGTATACTGCTTAAAAACAAAAGTTGTGAATATCGTGTACATTTTTGCGGTATTTAATCTTCGGTAGAAACATTTATTTTTATATGGATTTTACCCACACTATTAGCTGATAATATCGTAAACTTAAGATGGATCAACTCTCGATTGTATCAACTTTCACATATGCCTCTGATCCGTTAATCCCTCTATAAAAGGAGAGAATTATATTATTCGCTTATAGATTGAATTTTGACATTGTTTAAGAAAGTTGACATTCTTTCCTAAATTATTGCATGACGAAGTGGTGACCCAATATGTTTCTGAAACGGATTGAAATAATCTAAGTATAAAAAGTTTTAGGCTCCTGATAGAAAATAATACATTCTCTCGATAAGTAAGTAAATAAGATACTAAGCCCGTACGTAAGTAGCTAAGCAAGGAGTTCAATCTAATGCCACTGGATTTGCTATTAATTTAAAAGCATATTCACACATGTTTGATGAAAACTATAAACTTCAGTCCTTCGCTGTTGTATTTAAAGGAAAATACAACGGGCTGATGTTATTTCTGTTTCGTTGGGTGTACCGCGATCCCCTTTACTAAGCGTTGTCGACGGTGCGTTCGAGTATCGTTTACGTTGAGCGCGGACCAAATCGTGGAGAGCCAAGCGCAAGCGGCGGCGAGCACAGCAGCAGAGAGTGGCCCCAAGAAACGGCTACCACCGTGGCGCGGAACCTTTGGAATGTTGCCGACCGTTTCTCTCTCGCATTTCTGTTCGAACTTTCAAACGGCACGTTGCGGGCGACCAAAGGCGGTTCCTCCGTTGCAGGACTTTGAACGGCGGACGGGTCGTCACCGTCACCAACCGTTGTCTCCGTTGTGGTGCCTGTTGGTGTTGAGTTGGAAGTGCGTGCGTGTCTATTATTTCGCGGTAAGAAGCTCCTGCGGATATGAGCTTAACGGGGTTAACATGTCCCCCTTCCCTGTGGTCACCAGTGGTCGCGGGGTTTTTTTGTGATTCGCACCTATCACCTCGTGACCAAGCGCGCTCTCGGTCACTTGTTTGTGTGTTTGCGTGTGGTCAAGCGTCGCGTATGTTATCTTCATTGAATTTCATGCCTTCCGCTGCCGCCGGGCCCCGTTCCGCGGGGTTGACAAGTGCGCGCGGCCAACGATGTGAGTGTTGTGTGTACGAGGAACGAGCCGGAATCGAATTGCAATATTCACGCCTTTTTGGTCGGCACACCGTTGAGCGTGCGTGTGGTGCGGTACGGTACGGTACGTCCGGTCAGCCACAGACGACGACGACGACCACGACGACGGGCCTATAATGCTCTCCGTGTGCGTCATGTGAAGTGTATTTATAGAAATTCTCGGTAAAATCGTGTAAAAACCAGGCAGCCGATCCTTTCGGTTACGACTCAACCCGCTCAGCTGGATGTTTGTGTGTGCTTGTGGAAGACCTCACTCCGTTGGTTCGTACGTGTGTGTCCACAGGTCCGAGGTTCATTCGGATTGTTCACTTCACCGTTCGGTGGACGCGACCGGAAGCTACCGGAATATCCTTTTTCGATCAATACGCGGTCGTTGTGCCATCATCGTAGTTCGTCGGAACCGCGGTCGGCTGTGTTGTGTCATCGAGAATCCGTTCCGTGGACACACGGCGGTGCTCATGCAACTCTGGATGGGCACACCACACACCACGCGTAACAGTGCCGCTCTGTGAAGTAGCGGAAAAAGTGCAAGTTTCAAGTAAAATTAGAATTCGAATCCGTTCAAACCCCCCGTTCAAACCAACATCGTATTGTGCCCCCGGTGGAAGGAAGGAACCGCATCGAAAACGAAACCTCGAACGAACGTGAGCTTAGCTCAGCTGGTGTTCAATGATGTTTCCTTAGCAACAGTGGGCCAGTATCGGCATCAGAGTGGTGCGTGCTCGTACTGTACCAGGAAGCCGGGATTTGTGCTTTGCGAATTACGTACCCTCGACAGTTTGCCATCATTGTTAACGCCAGCAACACAGCATCAGTAGCGGCCATCCACTGCAATAAGAGGAACAACATGGCAAAAAGTACTCCAAACAGACCAACCCCGAGCAGGGAGCGAGAGAGAGAGAACGAGAGAGCAAAACACAAGAGAGTCTCGAAACAATCGTAGTAATAGTAGTAGTGTTGCTTTGATCGCACATTACGGCTACTGTTTTTCAAGGACACGTCCCAACTCATCTGGTACACCGATGCACCTTGCAGCGCATTGCGTGGTGTTTGTTTATCCTTGCCACGTTCTGTTCCATTTGGATTAGTGTAGGCTCTAGTGCACACCGCAACGGGCGCACGGGTACATTGGTTGAGATGTTTTCTCGAAACGCTTTTCTATCGCCAGATTTGCAATGATAGACATTGATAGTTAGTAAGCCGTACGATTGTTCGAGAAGTAAATACCGCATGATTTGTAGACGCAATGCAGCTTCTCTATCACGACGAGTGCCTTTAGATATACCTAAAAGAGAGCGAGAGAGCAAGATGATGTTCCGTTGCTCGAAAAGCATCCAACCGCGATCACACAACGCAACCAACGATTCCTTCGAGATGTGCACCAGATTGCGTTTTGGCGCCACCTCACATCATCTCCTCACGAAGAGGAGGGCGACCTTGATCGCATTGCTTTTTCTTCCAGCTCATCCTCGGCATTCCTCTCTCAATACACAAACGTAGTAAGCTGGGTGCACTAGGTTGTACTGGTGTGCGCCTGTCTGTCTGCCTACCTTTGGTGCAACACCGCATCTCTCGCACTCAGCCATGATGTTTCGCCGGGGGGCGCATATACACGGATGTTTGAAATGAAGAAATGATGTTCGACGAAAGTGCAGCATAACCACAGTACACCCCCGCCGGCGATGTCCAATCAACTCATCCCATCCACCCGGACCCAATACATACATGAAAAGCAACTCTTGGCAACGTCCAACCGGCGGCCGGCCAGTGTTGGGGATTTGTGGTTCGTCGCCACCGCCGCCGCCTTCGATGGTGAATTTTCACTGGCACGGTTGGCCGCCACTAACGCACCACGGAGCTTCGAGTCCGTTCGAGTGTGAAAAGTGAAAAAGAAATACGCCAAACGCCAAAAATTTCCTTTTTTCCAATTCGAACCGATCTGGCGACTCCGCTCTGGTGTGGGGTACCGTGGACGTCGAACGGCGATGCCGCCATATGTGAGTGTGTGCGGTCACGTAAAGTTTTCACTTCAGACGCCTTGACGCGATCGAGCACCGCTGGGTTGGATAGGTTGCTTTGGTCGTCACCTGTTGATACCTCGCGCTCCATTACGTTCAGCCTGAGTGAAGGTTGAGGACAGCGACGGTAAACTTTGATGATAGTAACATGATGTT
Source organism: Anopheles darlingi (assembly GCF_943734745.1). Lineage (NCBI taxonomy): Eukaryota > Metazoa > Arthropoda > Insecta > Diptera > Culicidae > Anopheles > Anopheles darlingi. Next base: position 58,166,752 of record NC_064874.1, read on the forward strand.
ACATTGTTTTCACAAACCTTCTGCTGAAGCTGCTGTTCCTCGGACTTGAAGACGCGGAGGATCGCGGGAACTTATATCGTTTTGATAAGATAAGATACCCTTGCGCCGGTGGCGTCGTTATCTTGTGCTATGTTAATTACGGGGGCGCCCGGGGTATGGCAATCAATTCTGTTAATGCAGAAAAATCGTTCGATTCCTGTGGTTGATACCCGTGTTCGTAAATTGAGAAGATGACGCGTCTCTCGATGATATGTCCGGGCGCGAAGCACTGCATGACTAATAGGGTGCATCATCATCTCCGAGCGTGTTCGGTGAAGTACGTTTGATGAAACTGGAAACCATTTTTTTATTATATGGCAGCTGGTAATGGTAAGGCTAACCATGATATGATAGCTATCTGGAATTTACTCGCACTACTTACTATGCTACTTGACGCTATCACGCACAATTAATCGGCACTCGAGAACCTTGTTCCAAGAGCTTTAACAAGATTTTTGAGCTACCATGCGAGTGAAGTATGGCTTAATTACGAGGAAATGCCTTTAACCTCCCCTCGGATGGTAAGCGATAGCAAACCTGGAAATGATGTCAATTACATGTTTGACAATACCCATTATCATAACCGCTATCCATTGTCACCGTTTGCACAGTGGAACGTCGACGTCGTGTAGCAGATGATGAGTGTTTTCCCCGCTTGATTCACAGGGGGGCGACGTCCATTTCATTCAACTTTTCCAACCCATTAACAAAACCATCATCTTAACCTCCTAGCTCCTGACATGGTAGGTCCAAGAGGTGGGGAGGGGAAGAGCAGGTAATGGCTAGTTTCGCTGCCCTTTAAAATGTCAAGCATTTAAAGGTGTTAATGATTTTTTTATGTACGCCAAACCGGGCATCAGCTCGCATCATACTAATTGTTAGAGGAAAGTGTCTAAGCAACACCATTAACGCCTTTTGTATTGGATTTAGTGTCTTACCTGGGATTCCCTCCTTCAGCATCTGACCGTTTTACCACTTCAGAGCGCTGAGCAGCAGCTCTTGAATGAAGATGAAAAACTGAATTTATGATTTGTGACAGCCAGATGAAGCGTTAAACACCGTCATCAAAAGGTGCTCAACCTCGTTGGCTGGACTGAACTCGGACAACTACCACTCCATGTCGGTTGATTTTGTGGCAGTTTGACCCATAAATTGAAATACAATTGGCGCCTCCTGACTTCTGGGGCGTCTTCCGAAGCGGAGGTTCTTCAAGGTGTTCTCCGTCCTGAACGATTTCTTACTCCCGAGGGACAAATTTATAATCTGTTCGCGTCGCGCTTAATGTTACGACCGAAGCGAAGCGGAAGTTGCACGTTGCTTCGTCAAGAACCCTATTCAATCCACGGGGTTTGTGTTACGCTGCTGTGGCGCCATCCCATTTTGAGGTCATGTTTGAATTCTTTGCATTTCTCATCGGTCCGGAGACCCACAGTGTGTGTGTGTGTGTGTATAAAGGTGTCTCCCATGTGTGTGGCCGGCGTCATCGCCCGGAGGGAAAAGATGAACTACAAACACGTGGTATAAGAAGTCGTTCGGTTTTCCTGGGCATACGAGACCGTTTTCTTGAGAGAGTGGCAGGAAACGCTTTGTTTATCTTTGCGGCTCATGTTTGCTCAGAAGATGCTAGCAGTCGTGGAAGAAAGAGCAGCCAGCCAGTAGGTAGCAGCAACTCTTGTCGTTGAGAATCGTTGGTTTGCTGCTGGACTGAAACGAAATAGCTCTGCGCTATTTTTAGCCCATTGGCATGTAGTCACCGGGAACCGAATACGCACTTCCTGAGAGAGTGATGGTTGCTGGAATCGATAGCTTAAAGAAAGCTATTGAGTGTGGATTAGTGCGCAGAGTGTTAGAATTTTGTTTGGATAGATCAAGGTTAGAAGGATGATTGAGTTCTTGTAGAATGAACTTAAGGTTCTTATAGTATTTAGTTTGAGAACAGATGAAACGGTTTAAGTTCCAAGCCCTCTCCTTGGTGATTTCTAATTCTAATCAAAATTAGAATATCCATCCGTGGGTGGCGCAATGAAAGATCACATAAACTGCTTAATTCGATAATCCCAACCCACCCTAACGTTGGACGAGCGCGTCATTGCTAATCACGTAGTATTGCTTGATGAGACGTCTCCATTCGCCCTCCATTGGTCAAACGTCGTTGAAATGTGCATTAAATCAGAGAAATGTGCATTCCCGTGTCGCTTTTGCTGGTCCACTTTTTTTTTGGTTCGTTAAGGCGATGCATTAAGCAGCGATCGACTTAAATGTGTCTCAATAATGTTGGGCTTAGTCGAGCAGAAAATGCATTCGTGTGTCTGCTGCAGCTGCTGCGCTGGCCACTGGGGCCACGTGTGTGTCCATTCCACACACCACCATCATTGCGGGGCTCTCTATCTATCGCTCTATTTTATGGCAACTAACTAAGCCATACCATGATGTGAAGGCTGGCCGACCCAGAACCGATGGTCCGAAAACTTCTATCAAATGAGACGTTTGCACTTTCTCAATCATCTCACGCGCATAGCTCTACCGAGCGAGCGAGCGACCGATCGTTTTCGGTTTCGAATTTCGTCCTCGGTGGCCATCTCACTTAGGGATTGGATTGAAAATTTTAATCATTTCATGGCGCAGCACTCTTATTGACTGTGAATGTGGTTGCATTTTTACGCCAACCATTCATTTGCCTATGCCTAGACCCAAATTCCGTTCTGGGTGTGTCGACGGGACGGGATCGCGTTTGCATTATGCTGCTGGCGCCGCATTCCCGCACCGGGCGCTCTTCTTTTCGCCCAGCAATTAACGTCTTCATTAGCGTACCAGCCGGCGACGTTAATGATAGTTTTACCGCCTTCGAACCTTTCAGACTATCCTGCTTTTAACAGAAATCGACCCAGATCCAGAGCTCGATCCATTCGATACCGGGCGGTGCAATATAAAACGCAACTCTGCTACTGCATCCGTCACGGAGCTTAATTCGTGAGCCGTTGTTTTGCGTGCGCCTGTACCACCTGCTCTCAAGGGAGGGGTGGGGGACCTGGCTAAACGTTCACTTTTACGCCTATTTACTTTGACGGAAACTGTGTGCCGATAAGCCGAGGAGATAAGATAAGTTTATGAGATGCGCAAACGTGGTGCATCGTAAACCGCGCCGCGTATCGATCGGCATGTGCGGCCACAATGATTGCCATGAGATTGTTGGCATATGTGCAAACAGAGCTTTTCATGGATCATGTCGCTTGAATATCGAGACGAGATCTGATTAGGGATCGTGCATTAGTTCATGCGGCATTTATGAGTTTCACGGTAATCACGGTAACAAGTATTATGTTAACCTAAATGCCAGTAACGTATTTCGTTTTTGATTACTTTCTTCCAATTTGCAGGTTGTTTTGTGATTTAGTTGACATTAATCATTGCATCAGATACACATTTTTTATACTTTTAAAAGAAGGGAAAGGTAGTGTAATTAAACCGTTCGCCGTGTAATCAAACAAATAGTATTCAGAAAAAAGTACCGCTTAGTACATATAGCGGGAAAGCTAATACGTCACTTCCAGTATCAATCCAACATGTATGTTTAAGTTGATTATCTAATTATGGCCGCGGTAAGCTCAAAACTAGCATTTGACTTCACTGTTCCTTGTGCTATCCCACGAAGTTTCTTTAAAAATAGCGGTGGAATATCGAAAGACATCTGTAGAGCCCAAAAATGTTCATTATACTGAACGTACATTAATTCGGTGGAAAACCTTTTAAGCGACAGATGAGATCGCTGTCTCCGTATTTGCTAACTATCATCGGTCACTAACTGACCGAAAGTCCCATTGTGTCTCGTCCATTAGCAACTCGCTTCTCATCCTCCTTCCAATCTTAACCACTCGAGAGCGTGCAGCATTTCACTTTAGAAACTATCACTGGAAATGGAATGCAAATGTGTTAGCCATGCGGCTTGTAGCTAGTGTAATTGGTCGCAGTGTCTCCAAGCCTGCAGTCACTCCCGCTAATACAAATCGATTTCGTATGTGTGTGTGTGTATGTGTCTCCATCTGGATTGATTTCCCCAGGTGGAGGCCCCCTAGCAGAAACACGCGGGGTACATCCGTGCTCCGATCGCGATAAATGTGTTCTGTGACAACGACAAACTACTACTACTACGGGAGGGGTTGTTGGCCAATGTCGTTACCGACCGCGTTGCGTTGCAAATGCGAGAAAACAAGATAGTTTTCCAGCTCGAAAGCGAAAGCATTCTGCATTGCATTAGGCATGGGCCTGGGTGAATGTTTAGGAGCCGGCCCTGTTTAGCGTTGACTAAAATAATCGTTCAAGGTTAGCTTCCAATCAGGAAATCGATCTTGGAACAGAGAAGTGAGAAAGGAGTTTCCGTTGCACGACGACCGATTTGGTTTTGACAAAATCAGTCAAATCATTGCTTGTGCACAGTGTCTGTCCTAGAACGTGGTAGAGGCTAAAAACTGAAACTCATCGGAGAAACAGCGAGTTGCGCATCGAATCCTACCTTGTGCGCTTGCCACGATTCCCCCCCCCCCCCCCCCCCCCCCAAAACAGCAGCACACGTGCAATGACAACGTGCCTCTTGCACGGTTGTTGGAAAAGTGTTTTTCCAATATCCAGTTTTTATTTCACGTACCAAACACCCTCGAAACTGATATGACGTTCGCAAAGAATATCCTTCGCAGGCACCTATACTTATCGGTACAAAACTCCGATTAAATGGTGCAGAATAGAACGATGGACGTAACCAACCGGTCACAGCGTTTAACGCGTGACACATTCTGGGGTGTGTTTTTGTTTGTCTAGCCTTAATGTGTTAGCATTAGGGTGGAGCATTGATATAACCCAATTCTTCGGCTGCGCCACGTCCTTGATGTATCGATTTTCGTCACCAACGGAAATGATTTGCAAATGAGCAAATTTCCATTTCCTTGATACATTGAGGGCCCAACAAATGGAGGGAAAGCTGTGAGCTGGAGGGAAACTCACTCTCGTCGTGTCAATGTAATACAATCATGTAAAAGACCTAACGAGGGTTTTTATTATTATCATGCGTCTTTTACCTACCACAAACGATCGTTTTTCGCTTCGCTTACGGTATTTATTTGTGGTGCTTTTCAGTCGAATCGCGGTATCGTATCTCCTGAAAGCTCAGCTCCAGGTTTCACGAGTTGAAATATCTGCTTTCTTTAAACTGATTAACCTGATCAGCTTGATACATACTGAAATCGATCTTTGATCACGATAGTTATTCGATTTCATTCATTGGTGCGCCCAGTGGCAATAAGCAGCATTACCTTATTAGCGGCACGTTTGATATCCGAGACGCCCTTTATGGAGGCGGGTTTGATAATGATACTACTGTTACAAGTCTTACGATAGTCATCATGAATCATGTTATTGTACCTCCCGCTATAGAAGGCGCGTAACACAGTCTCACCTGCTGCTCAGGCTGCTGGTCGCAAAAGGCACCATATAATTGCCCGATCCATTCGGTTTACACTCCGATCTATGGATCACGATGGTGGTAGGGATGCGGTTTGATAGTTTCGTAGTTGACAGTTGCTCCGCTTATCGGTTCTGCTCGGTTGTTATCTGTGACGCACGTTGATTATGTTGGGCACAGTAGTGAAACTGGTCGGGGCTTATCAATATTTAATAACCTTCGTTGAAGTGTGCACACACACAGTGGTGGATGGCAATTTATCACAAAGTAAATTGAAACCCTCGGAATGTATTCTCAGGCCGTTGATGAGTGATGAGTGATCATCGGTGCGCACTTACCTGCATCGCTTCGGAAGCAAACGAAACCTTCGCATAATAACAGCACCGGCCGAAGGCCAGTCCCCGGATCAGATGCGTGACAGAATTATACGAAACAAGGGGGAAAATGGGGTGTAATTTTCTTAATGATTTTCCTCATGCATCGTGCAACTCGTGGAAACAACTCTCCTCCATCCCGAAGCAAGGTAAGGTGTTGGTCACCTTGAAACACCTGCACCTGCATTTCTTCTTTTGCCATTTCACGGCCCATACTTGATACGATGCTACCGCACCTTGCCGCCTGGCCACCATCCTTTTGGGCTTTGGGAATGATAATTTCCGTCCGCACCAAACTCGGATGCTTATGCTGCTGCTATACGAATGAGTTGCGCATATAAGAAAGCATCGAAAGAGAGAGAGAAAACTGCAACTGTCTGTCACGTTCGGGATGTTTCAGGATGTTTAATTCATGGAAGATCAACTCCGATCAGTCGGTGGTCCTATTCGACCGATCGGATGCCATTCTTGGCACGTGACATTTGCGAAAAGGTCAAATTTCATTTCGGAAGAGAGCGTTATGTCGTCGTCAATGTCGAACCCTTGTTTGTGGATATGAGTGGCATCTTACCACCCTACCGTATAACCCGTGATCCCCCATCTCCTCGCAACATATGGGATTCCGTGAAGGAGGATTGCAAACGGACGATGAAATGGATTTCACATTTTCCAGTCCAACGAATAAGGTGTTCTTTGCGGGCTTGTAACCAACTTGCTGCAGTAGTTGCTGTGGCGTAGGGCTTCGCATACGCATTGGCCACCGAAAGATGGTCAATGGGATTGGTGGTGGTGGTTGTTGTTGTTGATTGAAAGCGATGCCATGCCGAAAGACGATCGCATGTCCTTTCCTGTTGAAGTTGAGGTGTTCCTGCTGTGTATGCTCTGCTACTGGTGCGCGGCTGTTGCTTGTACTACGATCGATGACCATCTGTGGCGATGCTTTACAACTGTCCGCGCGGTACCTTATCCTTTTCTTCTCCCCTTTTTTCCCCCTTTTGAAGTGTAGAACTATTGCAAGGCAAAAACCAGTTCCGGGACGGCCCTGCTCTCGGTTGAACTGTGCAATTATGTAGTGCGTGCGCGTGTATACGGACACAGCATAAGAAACGAGTGCAGCGCTGACAATAATCGTTGTCGATCGTTCGACGACAAGTGTGGTCGCCAGCGTTCGGTCTGCGCCGGCCTCTCGTCAGTTGATCAACAGAGCTTCCCCGAGAGAAGCGCACCAAGTGTCTACCTGTCTTGTTGTGTGTCAGCTCAGCGTTTGTCTTTTGTGCCTCGAGAATGTAATGTGAACGATTCCCGCGTGTTGAGAATGTCTACGGCGCCGGTAGTATCGATAGATACGGTCGATTCCTGTGCGATTGAAACTGGTATCAAGAAGTTGACCACGACGGAATTGCCTGGAACTGGCACGAGTTCGCTGGTGGAAGATGAAGGCTACAAGAAACTGTTCAGTAACGAAAGTGGGCCGCTATGGTTGGATCCGGAAGATCCCAGTGGTGGTGGCGTAGTAAATGGATTCCTCAACAGTACTCTGATCGGCGAGCATAGTCCCACGCTCGAGGATCGGGAGCAGCGATCGTCTGTGAGGTCAGAAAACAGTAGCAGCAACAACAGCGGCGGCGGCGGTCCAACTAGCTTACGACGATCGGCGTTTGCCCTGTTCGGTAGTGGTACCGATGATGATTACAAGGGCGGATTGCTTATCCCGGAGTCGCAGGATTCTGGCAGTGGACCATCATCCATCACGAACCGGCCGAGTGATTCGAGCCGTGGCTTCCAGAACACGTTCACCGTGCTGGAGCGACACCTACAGAGCAAGCATTTCCAGTTCCGACAGCTGCGACGCTTCCTACAGTACAACGAGTCGAACCAAACGCCAGTATTTTGTAATCTGCCGCCATCACTAAACAATAGTTCAAACTACTTAAGTAGTATTAGCGAGGAAAGTGGCGCCCCGACTGCGACGACGACGTCGAAGGCCACGATCGTCAGCGATGGTGGAAGTGATTGGAGCACCGGCAGAAGACGATCGCTAGGCCATCGTGAGCCTCATGAGGAGGAGGATCACGAGAAGCCCAGCTTTCTGGAGCTGGAACTGGAAGCTTCTGATCGGTTGCGACGATTGAAGGAACGTTTGGGTGGCAGTGTTCCCAACCTGCGAGACTGTGGTGGTGGTAGTGGTACTGGGTCGATCGATAAAATTGAATCCCCGCTAGCTAAAGCCCTGTACGGCATAAGCCTCGAGTCGCTGGCAAAGGCCGGCAGCGATCGGATACACCCGAATCCGGCGGTTTTCATCGATGAGGAAGACAAACGCAGCCAATCGGGCGAGTATCCCGATTATCCCTACTATGTAGCCCGTGCTGGTGATGGCCAACAGTACTTGAAGGTGGTGCGCAGTGGTAGCCGTGAACGGAGTGATAAAGGTAGGTCAAGGAAGCAGCGCAACCCGCTCCCCGGTGATAATTACGTTGTAATGAGACAGCGGTGCATCGACGAGTCAACGCGCTAGGAGAAGAGATCACCACATCCGTGTGTTGTTGTCAGAAGTAGGACGGCCTTGCATGTGGAACGTCGTCCCTATTATGCAACTAGATCATCGCGTGGTGCTGCTGTACCCCACCTCCACCTGTCGGGGGCAGCATAAAACATGTTCCGTAGAGCTCTACTACACGATGGTCGAGGTTAACATAAGTTAGCAGGAGATGAAGAGGCCCATCGCACGAGTCTGGCACACTGCCATCGTTGGTCGCGAAGACGCGCGAAGACGATATTTTGAAAATCATTTGTTCGGATTAGCCGCCGGGGTGTTGCAGCCGCATGATGTGCGATCGTCGTGTGCTGTGTCCGGTGTGCTCTTTCTATGTCGTCGCATTTTGTTACAAATTTATGAGAATTTCGGAAGCATTTTTAGTTCCCCCTCAAAAGATAAACACGAACCACCAAATGTTCATGGTTTGGCTTGGGGACCTGTATAGTAAATATCGAAACTAGCACTACATGGTCGCTGCGTTTTCGTTCCGTCATTATGTGGGATTGACGTATTTTCAAAATAAACGCGTTGCTAAATCCCCATATTCTAATCATTCTTTTTTTCTTTTTTATTTCAGGTGAGTAATCCATCCAATCGAACTGATATTCGTCCAAAGAGGAAGCGATAATGACAAGTAAGGTAGAATTAGTATAATGAATAACTTTGGCTTGTGTCGCCAAAGAATATTAACCGGTTCCCTGGAACAATCTCTTGAGATCAAGTTCTTGTATAGTTTCTCTCTAAAATTGCATGTATATTTTTACCTTGAAGTCCTGGCATTGCAACTATTAGATCCTACTGGAACGTTCGATGCCTGGGATTGATTTAGACGATCCTGTTTCATTAAAGACGCGGTCTTTCTTAAGACCGTTCGTGTCTTGCACCACATAAAACTCTTATCGATCTCATCGATTATGACGTGCCCTAAAGCTCCGACCAACTATCCCTTGTCACACCTTCTGAGAAACGATTCATTTATCCCCATCTCCTTATTGTCGTCCGCCAAATCCTCTCGATAGCGTGAGGCAGTTAATGGCGCCTCCGGATGGTGGGTGGTTCTTGTGACCTGGTTATAAGTTGCTTTCCATTTCCATTACACATCCACCGTTCGACCAACAGGTCAACAGCATCGCGAGCGAGAGCGTGCACCGTGATGCTAGCAAAATTGTTAGTTTGTGTTTCTCATCATCCTGTACCAACCGTAGGATGGGATCTCACGATCATGGACTGCTTCTCTAATGTGATCCTCGGAGGGAATGGGTTAAGATCGAGATCGAGGCGAAAAGTAGAAAGATAAAAGCGAAAGTAAACCGCCGCGAGTGACTGACCAAGATTGACGCCCCGTTTTTGCTACCGTTTGCGATACCATAATCGGTCCCGGGACTAGTTATCCATCAAAGGAAACGCACGAAAGGGCCACGCCAGCCACCGGCCCCATACCAGCCGTCCAATCGCTATAAGTGGCCGCCAACCCATATTTTGGCACCTCTCGTTGATACTAGATGGCAACATTTCAGCTCACAGTGTCAAAGTATTAACCATGATCGTTGCCGCGCCTACCTGTAATGATCAAGTGCTAACCACGGGAATTAGTTCCCCTCCATATCCTGGCAAGTGAAAGGAATGCTGGTTGGTTAGTGACTTCCCTATCACCAACCAACAAAACCTGATCATTATGTGGAGACTTTTTATCTATTAGTTATCTTTTCGACACCAGTCGCGCATGACCACTGCTATTGGCTGCCATAATCATAACTTTTGCGTGTGAAAAAGATGCTTTTAGCGATCCCTCATGGGAATCCTTTCTCCATCCTAGCTAACATTAGCGTTAGTGGCGGGGTGTCATCGTGTTCGCCAAAGGTTATCTGATATCTCAATTGCAGGTGATGACAAGGCAAGCATTGAAGAAGGAGAGTTCCTTATCGATTGCAGTGATACCTGAAGTACCAACGAGCCAGTCGATTCATTTCTCTTTCATCGAGAAAAGTGAAAGGAGTAGCCAAGGCTTTGTTTTGGTATCGATCTGGCCCCGCGGAAGCGGCGAAGCGACGAGAGAGGAACATCGGAACAGAACAGGCTTTTCCGGCGATCCACCAGAGACCACCAAACCAGCCAAGCGGACACCTCGATTAAACCGGTATCGTCGCCGCATCGTCATCAGTAGTGAACCGTTTGCGTAATAATGTCTTCCTTTGGTTCAACTGTCGAAACATGACGAATGTCGTGCACGATCGCAAGACACGCGGAGTGGCACGTACGTTCGACCGCGGTTGCGACGCATGCTGCTGGGTCAAAAACTTCCTTGTTGTTGCTGCCAATTGTGCCCGCACCGTTATCGCGCTGCTGTTCGCTTGGGTCCTCACAAGCATAGGAGGAAGCTGGTGGTGGCGAACCCCGTTGGTTTGGTGTGGTACAACCTGATTTTCGTCCAACTAAAAACCCACCCCTCACATGCACCCTTATGTGAGCCGTGGGCCCCCTTTCACTGGCCCGTGAGGCCAGGGGTCGCCTCGCTCACTGGCTGGTCCATTGGCTGTGGATTAAATTATGAGACCTCCAGGACCACTGGATGAGGTGATGGTGTGCTGCACCTTATCACGCTAGCAGGCGGCCAAACGGCCAGGCGGGTTTTATACGATCACGAGTGTCGTGGTAACGACACGACACATCCCAACAACAAGTACCGCCATCATCGCCTACTCTTGGGAGCTGTTAGGAAACGGGACAGCCGGCAATAAACCCGTCAAATGAGCTGTGAGATCGTCGCGCAGATACACACACGTTGGTTACTTTCTTTCACTAATAACGATGAGAATCATTATATCGTCAGTTAGTGTAATATCGTTGGGACTCTCCTTTTCGTGGTTTTTTTTTGTCGCGTTGTTGTTACTATTCGTCATTAGTAAATGCATTGCATAACGTGTTATCTAAGCAATCGTGACTCGTTTACGTGGTAACGATTGGCATCTTCGGCAATTCGGCATTGGCAAGTCGAATTAGAAGATGAGAATTTGCTGGTTGCTTTTCTTCGTTTCGTTGCGAATTCCGCCATCGGGAATGCCAAACGATGGGGGTAGAGGGGACATCGCAGAGTCCAACACTGATCCCACTGATCAATGCGTGAACATTTTAACATCGTTTACGGTGCGGAAGTTAATAATGATGAGTTTATGGTTTGATTGTTCCTGCTGCTGTGCATCAACCGTGGCCTCATTTCGTTTTCAAGTTCAATTTCATATTTCGTTTACCAATTTCCACTCCGCCGCCGCCGCCGAATCGCCGCGTCGAGCCCTTTTCACTTTGGCCTAGACACTTCCGGTGGACTGCTGGTGGTGGTGGTCGTCGAACAGTTCATGCATGATGCAGCCAGACGAGGTTCATAGATTCATAATTTCTTTGGGGGGAAAATCCATTACACACTCCCCCCGAAAAGGAAAACCTCAGCCAAGATGAACGAGTTGTGAGTGGAAAACGTCATTCACTGTCGGAAGCAGCTTAAGACGGATGAGCAGCAGCAGAAAGGAAAGGTGTACGAGAGGAAATTTTAATTTTCCAATTGGTTCAATTGGATGGTGGTGGTCACGCGGTGGCCGACGGTGTAGATGCCAGCGATACCGGTGATGCAGAAGCATTTCATTAGAGGAATACATTTTCCACTTCCACTTATCACTCGCACTCAAGATGAATTTTCCCTAACTTAACCGCGTGCTCCTTATGCCAATTCTACTGCACGGTTTGCGAAATCCGCGGCGGCAAGATTTATGTTTTGAAAAATCGGTTTGCATCTGGTTTTGGCTCGCCGACTGAAGACCCGCCTGGTCTGGTGTGAGTTCCGTTGAAGAGGTGCACTTATACGGCGGAAAGCGAAATTGTGGATAATGCATTTTACATTTGCGTTTTATTGGTCACTCATTGCGGCCAGTAAGAGTAAGACATTGAGTAATGATAACCGAAAGATGCTTTGTTAGATACACTCGAGATGCATTAGTGATCTTGTCGATATTGTTACAATATAGCGATTAACGCGAGCTCGGATGTGCGTAGTTTTGCGATGAAATTAGTATAACTTCCATCATCATTTTGCGAGTTTTAATGTGAAAACTTGGAAAACAGCTTTGAGCCTTTTCCGAAGACACGCTTTCGTGTGCCGGGTTCATATCATGCAGGTCGTTGAATCTAAATCAGCTGGCAGCCGAACGTTGAGTTGATTGTGAGGGAAATGTTGTCCTCGCTCCATTAATAGATATAACATTTTCCATGCTATCACAACATGAACAAACTTTTCCAACATTTTTTGTTCGCTTGTGATTTTTGTCCCTAGACTGGCCGCGAGTTCGTCCTTCGACGTAAAGTTATTAGCCGGGAAATTCCATCGATCGATATTCTAATTTCATCCACGCGCCTAGCGGTGCGGGAACTTTGATTCTTTGCTGATGCCCCAGTTCGTGTCCACCACTAGGGAATTGCGTGACCGGTCAGCTGTGCGACACCTTATCCAACGGCGGTCAGGTCAGCCGGCGTCCTTCGGTCAATACTGGCCATTTCATTTACATAAACCGCATAAACCGTAATTAAGGGTTCGCCGGGGGATCCAACGGCTGAATTGAAAAAAAGTGTGAGCAAAATTTCTGCTCTATTTTCTCGAGTCCGATATCTAACTTTCGCTACTCTCCGCATGGTGGCGCTGAGTGGTTATTTCGTTCGAGCAGTCGCTGCGAAGGCGGTGGCGTATAAACCGGATCCAGGAGTCGAAAGTTCCGAGAAACGAACCCCGGTACTTGCGACTCCTAAAGCCGCCGTGATGTAAACGACGAAGCCCTGTACAGTGATGCTCGATAAAATATACGCGTTTTGTATACAGAAAGGCAGAATGTTGAGCTAAAAATGGCCTGCATGACACTGTAACGGTGTTTTTGTTTGGAAGTTGATGCAAAAAGTGGGAAGTTTTTAACATTTTTGGAGCAAATTTCGTAAATTTCTTCATAAATTAAGGTGATAAGAGCAAATTAGCATCGTTTGCAACTCCCGCCGTTGTTCGCCTTACAAAAGTGGGTCGGAAAAGTGTGAAAAACGTAGAGAACCGCAGCAAATATCGAGGTGTACTCCTACTCCTACTGCTTTTTACTACTCTACTACCACACACTACTACTTGTACTACTCTATTGCGCAAACTCTGATAAACCCGAACGAAAAGGCATCGCGGATCCAGCGCGATTTTAAGGTGTCGTGCATTTCAAGTGTTTTACGGTAAAAGATTGCCCTCCAGATCCCGGAATCCCGTTTGAGGGCAAAATTCGTGTTTTAGTGAAGAAGAATCGAATGGATGTAAAATTCTCGTGTTCGTGGAAAAAACGAGTTATGTGATCGTGTATGAATGTGCTGTTCAAAAGCGAGGTGGTGGGGCGGTGCGTAGTTTGCGTTGAGTGGCATCATCGATGAGCTCGTTGGCTGGAAATTTCAAGGCCAGCATTGCGTATGCAACTGATGAAGTGAGCATTCTGGGTCGAAGCAGCTGCTCCACTACACGGAAGGATATTGAGAAGGATCTCCGTTGGCGTTGTGCTGTGTCGCGGTGTCCTTTCACCATAGTAGAGTTTAAACCATAAGGCAGGTTGTTTTTATCATTTCCACCTTAAATTCAATCTTGTTATGTTCATTTACCACATTGTTTCCATGTGAAGCTTATCCGTTTTTCAGTTTTTTTTGTTTTACCTCAACTCCTAACCGCGCTTTCGGCCATGAACCTCGCCATTCTCAAAAACTGGATTAACGGATTGCAAACCGCTGGCGTAGCGGCATGACCGACACCGTTCCACTTCCTTCACCGGGTACCGGAAGTTGAAGGTCATCCAAGTAGCGCCGCCTGTATGATGTAGTACAGTGTGGAATCGATTCCCAGTTGCTAGCGGTAACCGGTTGGCCGGTTCCTTCCGGATACGCCATCCCGTACAGACTGCCGGTCGAGCTGGCAGTTCGCAAGGATGAATATTTCATGCAAATGAGCCCCAACTCGTCCGTGTTTGATGGAGTAATTGGTCGATGCTTTGGCGCGTATCGTGTGCTTTACCTGCTGTACCGTACTCTTTTACTTGATCGATCCTTGGAGCTAACTCCAAACGAAGTAAGCCAGTAAAGTGAGGTAATGATCGTGAATTTCACACTCGATGCTCCAACCGCTGGCAAAGTGAAGTAGCCCGCTTCTGTGTTGTTGCACTGTTATATCAGGGGCCAACGCACGATCGAACGGCCAGAGCATCACACGCAGACCCCAAAGCATCAAGGTTTTATGTACCATTGGGAGTAAATATGGTTTGCTCCACGGATATACTTTAATCAACTTCAATTGAGGTGAACCAGCGCGCGGACAATGTCGCCCTCGAAAATGATTGCGTCATGGCATTTTGGCGATGGCACCGCATGCTTCGATAAGATCTCAACGGTTTACTGTGTTCTACCTAGAACAACGCTACAGTTAATGAGATCAATTTATCATTCCAAATGATTGCAATTTCTTTTCTCCAATTAACACCGCCTCGTATTACGGAATGATTAATGGATTCTTTTTTATCGGGATATTTTAGGTTTTATCGCACACATTTATTAATTGAAACAGAACAACAAATCAAGATGCTTCGTGAACATGGTTTCCACTTCGAAGGACAGTGACGGGTGCTGCAAAGAAAATCAATTCTTCCTACTGGATACTCCATTTGCTCTACTGATGATGATGGTGGATCCCTCTCACTGGCCACACTGATGGTATGTGGTTTCACGGTTCCGTGCGCAAATTTCGTGCACAACAAACCACCAACACCATCGGCCGAGCTTCCCCACCCCTCATCACCATCAGTCCGTGCCCAATTCACCGACCCTGATACATCGGCTGGCCATGGACGGTCGAACCGACTTCCCGAACCGCTGGTCGGCGGCTTGTCTCAGTCTGTGACTGCGTATCGTATCGTTCCGACAGACTGGCTAACAATCGCTCAAGCATTATGTCATCGATACTTCTCGAACCTACCCACCGGCCGGGCCAAACCCAAAGACGAATAGCAGCCGAGCGGCTTGTTGCGCCCGCACACGGACACCACGGAGAGAAGGATCATCACGGAGCGGCGGAGGAGAGCCTTTTCGATTTTTCCATTTTATCGCATTTTCCACCAACTGGTGGGCCACCCCAGTGTGTGTGTGCGTGCGTGTATATTGTGCAAAGTGGTGCAACAATGGATGGCATCCATCGTGACCTCACACGTCGCTCGGTTTCGGAGTGGTCTGTGTGGGTGGTAGACATTACTGGATAATTGCCACTCACTACACGATGCTCTGCTCCTCGCGAGAAGTGATCCTCTCTAGCTGCAGCGCTTCGGATCGTTTACGTGAATCACCGACCATCGCTCTTGGGCTTTCCAAGGTTTTGCTAGCGATGACGCGTGATACAGCTCGAGACACGACGCGTCTCTCTCTTCGCCGCGTATTACACGAATCAGCGCTCTTCGCTTCGCGCACGAGTGTTCGTTTCATGGCCCATCCCTCCATGTCCACAGCGTGGCGGCGACAGTAAATGTAATTTCCGGCGACATGTTTATTAGATCGTGCGAGCACGAGTTTCCATTTCATCCGTACAAAGCTAATAACAAATTGAGCGAATTGGTTCGAATTGGTGTCCCACTAGGAACACGTGCGCGCACACCCTATTGATTGAGTTTTCCACACGCTCACGACGTTTCCTTTCGTTTGCCTGATGGTTCAGCGAATAAACGTAAATGGAATCGTTTGTTTGCACTGAGGACATTTATATGGGAAACATAAGACGCACCGCTCGGTATCGGGTTGTCTGCGATTGTCAGTCGCTTTTTACAAGATTCTGACGGAAGGCTTTTGACGCCAAGCGTTGCAGTTCCGCATGAAATCCGATAACTACTTGGTGAAGCATAGAATGAACATCTTAAATCGTAATCGCCCCGTCACAATCCTTTTCCAAATCTACACAATCTCAAAAATGGACATACGATATCGCATACCTATCTGCTTTCGGTCACAGTTTGTTGGTTCTATTGTTTCATGCTCACGTTTTTTACTCGCGCTTTTCAAAGCCTATCAAGTGCACACTCTTGCTGGCCACAAACCAACCAGATAGTATCAGGCTGGCAGAGCTGCAGAGTTATTGCCCATCGAATATGGCGCATTACACTCCATAACAGATAACAAGATCAGCATTTGCCCGATCCTTCGACGGGGATATACGTTTGTACTCTGTTCAGACCTTCATACATTGATAAATCATAACACAGGCAGGCAGCACGAAAAAGGAAAGTATATGCAATCGGCACTGGCAGAGACAGTTTCTTCCTCTCAGGTTGTATCTCTCTATCTCTCTGGCTCAGTCGAACAATTCGAGCAGAAGGACCTCGGACATCGCATGTCCGTAATAACGACATCGATTATTGTGTAACGTCGTGCGATGTCAGTGTGGAGATGACGGCCCGCTGCGTTACCTTTCCTCATGTCATCATGGCTTGTGATCTATTTTGCCTCTTTTTTGTGCGAAAATAGTATCGGGAGCAGCCTGCGCCCGCGGCAGGGTGGAAAGAGAGGGAACGGAACGGTTTTTAAAACAGTTTCGACAAACATGTCCCTCTGGAGTAACAGCATCTCCTCCGAGCCAGAGTGAAAGTGTGCTGGGTTGCGGCCTGAAAGAGAACGGAAACCATCGGCCCCTCTGGGACGTGATCGAAACAGGGGAGAATGCCGCGCACATTATGTTGGCACCAGTTGTCCTGATGTTTCTCGACACGCAGTGTCGCCCTTACGTCGGGGGATGGAGTCGATGAACCGATCGGTGTATGTCGATCTTCGATCACGACCAAGCTCTGGTGGCTTGGCTTAGTGGCTGAGGTATTTAATTTCACTTTTAATTCTGCAACGATCCGCGTTCGCGTTCGTGTCAATATTTGGCGTCACGTTCGATCATGGCGCAATCGAATGTGAAATGGGAAATCAAAGAGATTAAGTCATTCGCGGAGAGAACGGCCTCCGAAAGTGAAGTAATTGGTTTGGGTGGTGTCGCTCAGGGCGCTATCAAAAGCAGTCACTGTTAATGTCACTGACCGCAATCAAAAGGGGCAGCATAAAAATGCACCAACTGTTTGTTTGCACCTGGTTGTGGTTGGTGTGAAATTGAATTCTCCAGAGCCCCAGGTCACTGTTAAACTGTTGACTATCACATCAAAACTGAATGAGGGAGGTCGCGTTTTAACAATTCACGCACCACATGACGGTTAGTTTGGTCATTGCTTATCGTAAGTATTACACCTCTAGGCCCACAGGAGCCGGCCACATTGCGGTTCTCAGAGCCGGCCTGTCGATTGTTTTATTTATTGTCCACGCCTTTTAACTAATGCTAGGTCGGTACCAGCACATAAGGAGCGCAAGATGATGGGCTACAATTATGTGCGAAAGATTGGTCCCCGCGAGCACGAAATTCCAAGCTACCGATTGTAGACCCACCACGATATTGCACAATCGAACACAATGTTTTCTTGCGTCGGACGGTCCGCCCAATTGCTACCCTTTCCGTTGGTGCTGGTCAGCACAATCCGTTTAAAGCGTTTTATCTATCGCAGAAGATGGGCGCAAGATAGTGGCAAACGTTGGGTAATTGCAGGGAAGCTGAATAGGGAGCAGCAGCAGCAGCAGCTTAGAGGCCAATTTATAGATCCCCCGAATGGCAAATGTCGCAGAGAGGAGTTGGGCTCGTTGATTGTCTGTTTTACTGCTTCAGCCATCGGGATAACTCTTGGCGGCGTTTGATTACTGGGCGAGGTCCGCACTGGCAGGCAGTGAGTTATGAATGATCGAAAATGGGTTTGCTGGTCAGTATTCTCCAGTAGCTTCCAGTAGCTCCCTAACTCTACCGAAGAAGGAGGGCTTTAACGACGAAAAGGGAAAGTTCTCTTACCTTCCACCGGCGTGCCAGTATGGTCAACCGCCGGGCCGGGCTTCGAGGTTAATTAAAGCAACACTTCGGGTCATCGCATAGTAGACACCACAGGTTCGCGATCGCTTGAGTAACGGTTCATTATATGCAAAACTACTTCACACCGTGGCCAGGGTCGGCGGTTCGTAGGCTTCATCTGTGACACACCTTGCCTAGTGGCCAATTAATCGACAGCTACAGCTGGCCCGTCCCGTCCCGTCCCATCCCGGTTGGGCGGGAGTAGATAACGAAGAGAAAACAAACCGAAATCCCTCCACCAACCCACTGGGGGTGTCGTTTGTGGCTAAGACAAGAATCGCTCAATTATGCTCAAACCCCTGACGATGGTGGGTGGCCACGACGAGCACGAGCTGATGCTGCACTGTCTGGATGTCGTGTCGCACCTTAAAATCACTCTCACTGTTCGCGCGCTGGTCACCGATATGATGATGTCTTCTGTGAAACTCTTCCATTGTTCCACAATCAAGCTGCAGCAGCAGCATCCAGGTGTGGAGGTGGTATGCGATGCGCCGCGACGAGATGTTAAATTCCGAGGCATTATGATAAGTTGCTGTGGTGTGTCTCACCTTGACGTCGTCGTTCGCGCGAACAACGATGCTGCGCACCACCTTGATGATGATGGTTTACGATGGAAATCGAGATCAGCACGGGTGCGATGATGGTGGTGAAGCCGCACAAGAAAGCTCGCGTGATAACGTCCACGATGGACGCATCGGATGGACGGTCGAAACAGTTTGGTCTTGTCCTTTTGAACACGCCAAAAAGAAGCTGGAAGACGAATCCCGCGCAGCCAGTGAGCGATCATCATCGTCTTGTGCGGGTAGCGCTTCAGAAACAAAGGAGCGAGCTTTTGGCGCATTAACATTTCCGCTGTGAGGCTGCGCAATTTGGCGCACCCACCACCGGGCTGGTATGATTTAGCAACCCTCCGCTTCCTGACATCCATTTGCTGTGTTCGGTCAACAATTAATGTTTCTTGTTTGTTCTCTAACCCCCACAGAGAGAGAGAGAGAGACACTCCGCATAGGTGGTAGAAACACATCCTCCCACGGTACAGTGCGGTGGTGGTGGTTTGGACACTTTGTTTGCCGGTTGTAAGGAATCATGATAAACAATGATTTTGCCCTAGAAATGTCATGCCACTTTTTCATCCCTTTAGATGATGGGTCGGAGAGCTGTGACATGATGCTGTTGTCTCAGCCAGGTTTTGGCTACGACATAACCGAATTTGGAAACAATTTGATCTGGTGATAGTTTTGACACTTCCCGTTGTCATCTCAATTGAAAGGCAATTAATCATCTTAATGCTTTGGGGGTTGCAAAATGAGCTTCAGAGAGGCTATTGTTTGCTAATTCTAATTGGCTAGATGAAAAGTTAATCATTGTCGCCTGTTTTTTTGGAGTGGAAGGCATGGAATTAGGAAAAAAAATACAAGACACTACTACTACTTAATAAGAGATCCCTTGATTTATTATTCGTTTTCGATTTCGATCTACTTTAGTGGCCAATAATAGGAAATGAACATAACAAAATGAAAGCAGAGTTGAAAACAGAATAATGAGAGTAACGCATTATTTCAAATTCTAGTCTAATGCATACTTACAACATTTCGTGCTCCAACAATGTGAACAGGATTTGATTTCTCGATCAAATGTCAACCATTTTAAATTGCGTCTGTGTATGAGTCATCGGCGAGTAGCACGTAAGACATTACATTCCGGACGTCTCTAATCTCTCTCTAAAAGCACCCCCAAAGTGAAAGGCGAGGAAACGGATCATAAAATTCAAACGAACTCAAATGCAAAACGCTAGAATAGAGTAGTAGCACCTGCTGCTGACACCCCAAACGTTGCAAAAGAAGGTGTGTTGGGTCAGGCCGGAAAGTAAACTAGGCCACGCCAAATGTTATTCGTTGGGCTCATTTCCCGTTTGTTTTCTTACCAGCAAACAGCAGAGTCTTCTTGAGAACAACCCAAACGAGAGGGAGAGAGGCTCGTTGGTTGGAGGATATCGATTTTCCAATCCAGGTCCAAACTGGTAATTTCAGAACAGCCTTGATATCGATTTTACTTTCAATGGGCCTCTGCGCGGGTTGTTTAGTGCATTTGTATCTTGATAGGAAGCCTTTTCACTTTCACTGTGGGTTTGTTCTTGTGTCTTCTATTTCTATTTCGCTTGACTGTCTCACCCATAGAGCTGTGCGTGATTGCACACCTGTCCCGTTCCGCCCCGTTTGGTCACATCCTGTCGCATGTTATGTGATAATTATGCTCATGAGCAATCTTCACACAGCGCTGGTGGCTGGGCGAGCGGTTACGGCAAATGATCGCATGATGGATGAATGGATCTCGGTCCTAAGTGTCTCCCCTTATTCACCTCCAATTAATCGCCCTTAGGCGCCACTTGAGACCTCTATGAGACGCAGGCCTGGTGGTGGTACTAATTAGTTCGAATCACATGTTGGTTTTGTGTGTGCCGAAGGGAAATTCCAAATGACTAGTGGCTGGCCCACCTTTTTCTGCTTTGCGCAGGGGTTAGGGCGGAAAGATTATGCTTCAAACGGAACGGAATTATCGAATTGTGGGCAGCAGCTTTGGCGAGCTTGGCGAGCCCCTTACCACCATTGCATTTTCGGTGCTTTTCGATCGCTTCAGAGTTCGACGTCTGTGCGCAATTATGCAATTTGACCGGTGATCCGGCGGAGACGGGTAAAACGGTCGGAAATCACAAGTTAGCGTCGAACCTTCCGATTGGGTTTGTTCGCTTCCCTAAATCCCACCACCTTTGTTGCTGACCGATGACCGCGCCGGAGCGAATTTTGGTAACGGGTCGATCGATGTTTTGCATGCTGTTGTTGTGCGCGCATTTATTTGGATGGTTTCCTCTCAATACTTGATTTATCTCGTACGCCATATAGATGGTGTGATTGCATGTTTTACACATCCAACATTAAGTTCGTGTTAACTGGGGTCTCCTGGAAAGGAGAGACTTTGAGAGAAGGCATTTTATTTATTTTCACCATTTTGTTTTCAACATTTTATGTTAAAACAACATGTTTAACAAAGCATGACAATGCATTTCATTTTAAACCTTCTTTCAACTGCAAAACAAAACGTAAACCAAAAAAGCGTAACCTCAGAGAGTTTTATCAAATTTGTTGTATTTATATTAAATGATTTTTAAGCTCGTGGTGTTACGCAAACTCGAAATATTCTTGTTGTTTTACTGAAATTTAGAAAATCTATTCAATAGTGTTCCATTATCTAACGGAAGAATTTCATGCAGGACCTGATTTTAACATGTTTGATAATTGAGCACTAAGCCAGATGTTGAGTAACGATTAATATTATATATATATTTATATTTATTTAAACTTCTTTTCTCAAACCTCTACTTACGTTCTTCAAATTTGTAGTTCAGTATCAGCGATACGATATGGAATTGATATCCCGAATTGTTAGCAAAACTATTGCAACACATCCGTCGATGTCGAGGGATGTCGTCGATCAATTGGTTGGCGCAACCAAAAACACACTACTAACGGAATATTTGATTAACGATCCAAACGAAGGCGAGCCTACGGCGGGGGGTGCAACCTAAATATTCATCGAAATTCAACACAAAAATGGACAACCAATTTCGATTGGCATCTTACCAATGAGAGACACATAAAAGGCAACCCACTAGTGTGTGTTTGCTACTGCAATTTACCATTTTCTCCTCGAGAGAGGGGAATGAGTGGAGGCTCGTTGGCGAATGCCCGGTTATTGGCTGGCCAGATATTTTCATTTTAAAACAGCTACCGGTGTCGTTGGCGGGCGACGCTTTTGCGATGGGAAAGTGTTGTTTGTTAATCACGTATCGATGGAGTATTTGCACACAGATTCATCGATCGATTGGTAATGCGTTCAGATTTATCTTCGTAGATGATCGTTGAAACCCAGGTGAAATGTTATGTTTAGATAGGATAACTTATGCAGCGCTTCATCCAATCATTTATTCCAGCTTCAGCACACCAAGCTTCTCGGCTGTCGTTTTTCATTGAATTGAAATAACTTTGAACGATGATCGAGGAGGGGACAAGCGTCGACGGCAATAAATTGTCGATGTCCAACAATAATTTATAGCCACCTCTTCGCGAGGCGCCAGATTCTGCGGCTCTAAGCTGCGGTTTTCAACTGTCACTCTGCGGCATCGGCAGCAGCTTCCTGTACCGGCGATCGTCGGTTCTTCGTCGAGAGGAAAAGCAATGACAAACAGCACAATGCACCAAGACCCCTCCACACACACACGTGTGAATGCCGTTGGAGAAGACCAATAGTTTCCGATGAGGCCCAGCCATTTGGGAGGCGAGATAAGTAATTACTTTCTCCCAAAAGGTGACGTCGCGGAAATTTCATTTTCCCAAGCCCCCTACATTCGCAGAGGAATTTCTTTCGTTTTTCGTCACTTGTCCCGGGAAAATAGTTTCCGACAGTTCCGCGATACGAAGTCAGCGGAGAGGGCAAGCATCTCTCCTCTAATCTTTATCGTGCGTAATTAAATATGTATGATCCCGAGCTGAGCGTATCAGAAGTTCGTTTGTTTGTAAATGAAGCTTCACGGCCGTTCGGCGTGGTCATTTTCGGACATTTCGGCGGTGTGGACACGATCGCACTTATCTCACTCTAGAGTCCGCATCGCACATCAGTTACACAGACGCGACCGCAAGATACATGGTGGCAGCGACGGTCGCGGAGTTTCTGGCGCAAAATTCACGAAATTTTCCTGCGAGCAGTTCGTCAAATCGCACGACGTTAACCTGCTGCGTGATAAATCTCGTTTTAGCTCCTCCATGATGGACAGGGAAAATATGTTAAGGCCTCTGTAAAGGGGATGTGATCTCTTTTTTTTCTCTCTCTTGTGGAATCCAGTAAAACCGTGTCGTAGGAACCATTTAGCAAACAGTCAGGCAGACAGGCAGTAGTGGAAAAGTGTGTTAATTAGTTGCAGCAGTTGGTGCCACAGTGGAGGCGGCGAATGAGATCAGGAAGAACACTTTTGGCAGTGTGATAAGTACAAGTTGGATAAATTGAGAGAGAGATCTTCTTTGTCTGAATCTCGCAGTGCAGACACTTCCAGATAATATCTAGCTAATGCGCTCTTCATTTACAGTACTTCATAAAGAAAGCTGATTGATCAAACAGTTGACAACTGGCGGAGGATCGGGAATTCATCAACGTGAGTTGTTATCCCGAAAAGACAACGTTTCAGTCAATATTTTCCTTTCACCTTGCAATTGATTGTGATATAGGGACGAAGCTCACCCTCCCCTGGCCAGATCCATCGATCTACCTGTTCGGGAATTAATGTTGCTAGCCCTCGACCTCCTGCCGTTCACGATGATGAAAGTAAAGAGAAATGGGAACCACTTGTCGTCATATTTGATGCAATGCAATGTTTATCAATGTGTGACATAAAAACAGGTTTCTTTTTCAATTATTCCCTACGTCCTACGTAGTTTCGTCCACCGGAAATTCGCCCACACCAAAACCAACCACCCTTTCTGCAGACATACCCTCCCACTTTATGCTGAAAGATGATCGCCATTCTCTCTCTCCTAGTGTATCTCTCTCTTATGATTCCCCAGATGAGTAATTCGTTTGTTTACTTTTACTTGTTTGGCAAAGAAGCAGCATTCCACCACCGGTCTTTACCCTTCTTGTGGTCCATGCTGTACTCGCTAAAGAGTAGATCCGCTTGGTGGAAATTCTCAAGTGAGCATCTGAGAGCTGCACTCCGTTTCTTTCAACCTTGTGGAGCCCACGGAAGAGACCGACCCCCCCCCCCCCCCCCCCCCATACCGGTGGGTTGGTTCGTGATTCTCGTACTGTCCTCGCTCTCGGGCTCGCTCGCTCGCGTTGCTGTTGTTGTGGAATTGCGTTTTCCGATGGCTTTCCCTCCAGTTTGGTGTCTGCGCGAGCAATGAAGCCCCCAATCCTCGGCTCCGGTGCGCCTGGTGTCGCCGGCAGCTTCTCAGTTTTCTCGAACCGTTCCGGCGCGATGCATCGTGGTCTCACTTTGTAGCCAGCTCCTGTGCTCTCTGTTGTGCCTCCGCGTCTGCGTTTGTTATTATGTTTCGTAAATCACCTCTCCCAATCGAATAGTATTTTGTGTGCGTTTGTTGTGCAGTTTGTTTAAGCAACAGATTAAAATATTGAATTCAAGTTCATACTGTACTGTGACAACTTTTATAAAAACCGTCTTAAAGCAAATTGTGTAAAGTGCATGTGCGCTTTGGATGCGCTTGATGCGTACACCGAAATATTCAACAGAGATGATGTGTACCTAGCAGTGCTCCTCCGTGCTGAAGGTGTTAAATGTAGAGTGACATACATATCGTAACCGAAAAACAGCACTATTTGAACAACAAAATGAACGAAATGGCCGAAATGGTGTTGGGCACAAAGGTGTTCCAGACTATCAGCAACATGGAGTACTTCATAACCAGTTGAGTACCGGGGAAATCTCTCTCTTCTATCTACTCACTAACAACGAATCGAATCGCTCGATCGAGATCGAGAAAGAGCTACTAATCCACAAGATGTGGTGATAATAATGGTTTAAACGGAGACATTTTTCTCCCCACAAAATTTCCAACAATTTCCTAGCCGTTAAAACATCCGGCGTGCCTGATTTCGGCTTCACCTTTTGAATGTTGCCTCCGTGAGGTGAGGAAAGTGAACCCCTCATCGTGCTGGCGGTTAATTTGGAATCATTAGCACCGAACCGAAGTTGCGTTCAACTCGGTGATAAATGGAATACATCTCTGCGTCTATCGCAATGCAATACTTTTGCGGAACGAACATTTATGATGTTGGCGTTGCTGCGATGATGGGGTGGTAACGTACGACAGAGAGCGTTCAGAGAAAGGTTGCATTTCTCGGTATTGCAACGTGGGATGGCTAAAACTCATCAATCTTTCCCGATGGTTAAATGCCCGAAAAGTGGTCTACGAGGAGAATTGTGTTTCAGGCAGAAAGCAGTGCCGGATAAATATACGAATGGATGGTTGGTTGAGTTCCCTTCACCAATCTTGAATCGGTTGCTTAGTGCGACAGTAGCGCCCTGCTGCACGTAAACCGTGCGTCTTCTTTCCCTAATTACGGTGATAATTGGGCTACAATGTTATGCCAAGATGGATGGATCCATTTTCCTATGACCACCACCACCGTTGCCTGCCGGTACATAGGACGCATTTTTCCATGCACTCGTAGGTTTTTCCTCTCTACGTTGTAAAAAGGCCACAGAAGGGCAAACACATCCCATTTGTCGTGCCCCTCGTGTTTCGCCTAATGAGAAGATCATCATTCAAAAAGCCGTACGATGATCATTATGGAACACGACGTACAAACGGGCTCGGCTGATTATCGAAAAGAAGACGTGTTTTATCGCTTTTATCTCCCGGACCGGACCGGCAGAGCGTCTAATTCCGCGCAATAGAGCGCTTGTGGATCGTGTTTTGGTTGATGTCTATTTCGTGGTTTGTTTTCTTTTCGTTTTTTTCCGTTTGCATTACCATCTCTTCCGTTTCGTTTTCCATGGAAAAGAAAATTCCTTCATTTTCCCATTTGGCTAGCTTCACACCATCTTTGTTTTGTTGTTTAGTTTTTTTCTTTTACTTAATAATAACCGTTTTTCATCATCGAGAGCAGCGCGCTACCAAGCGGGGGTGCTAATTCTTTTCCCCCTTTTTTCGCATCATCACCATCATATCCAGCCCGTGGCTACATAAGTGAAGCTCATTTGAATATGTTCCAGTTATGTGTGTGTGTTTGCGGCAGCGCGCGAGCTCCATTATGAAGTTGTTTTGTAAAAAAGGGAAATTGTCGAGAAAAGTGTGTGCTTCGTGAACTGTTGAACCCTAGAGTACTGCTACGGGTATCCGCGAAAGAAAGCAACACACATCCAGCGCTCGCGGGCCGTGATATCATGTGCTTCTTCATCATTCCAAGCATACCCAACACCCGCACCAGGGGTGGTCCTATACAGCAGCTTACGGAATGCTCATCGAATGCGCTAGTCGGTTATTTATGCGTGTGAAAATTAAATACCTCCTCACCACCCCGGGACGAAGAGCGACGAGCTGGGGTGTTGTGATGGTTTCGGATCAAACCGCCACAACCTCTATTACCATCCGCGTCTCTCGATGATATTGAGTAATTACGCACAACGCGCGTACACACCTTCCTTATGCCCACGCACAACTTCCAAGAAATTATCGAAATCATTGTTACCAGTACGGCGGCGGCGGTGTTGTGTTGCTGCCAGACATCCATGCATGCAAAATCGTTGATAAAATCTTGGCAAACAGTGATTGAGTTGAGAGGTGGGCTTGATGATGAAATCATCAGCTCCGCAGCATTATCAATCCACGCGCTGATAATAGGGATCTGAATTTTTTCCCCCGGTCTGCCAATACCGTGCACAAAAGTTCCATTGTGGAAAACACCGTAAAACATCCGTCTTATAATGATAGTTGCAACGTTTTGAATTGCTGTTGCACAGAGAGAGAGATAGAGAGAGATTACACAGACATGTGCCTTTTTTTGAGATGAAGAAATGCGCCAGCGATTTTGCAAGGAAATAAACCAGACAGAAAAAACACTTTGACCACATGTGTCGGCACCGGTGAAGTGCCTCAATACTACGTACGTGCCAGCAGTAACGGCTGCTGGCGGCTGGCTGTTCGGAAACGATGGATGAAGGTACGACACCGCCGAGTGGTGGTAGCGTCGAGGTGGTGATGGAGGATGAGGAGTACGAAAAGTCTTCCTCGACACCCTCAGACTTTGAAGTGTTTGACTACGAGGACATTCACGCGGTGCCTGGCGCAGCAGAGTATCATCCCGATCACCGAAGAAGGTGTCATCCCGGACTGCACGGCAGGAGCAGCGATGACGATGAAGCCGACAGTGGAGCAGGTGGTGGTACACCTTTGAACCTTGAGCTGGCCCAACTGCTCACGCAAGGCATCGTGACGAAGGCGAAGGCTAACTTTGGTATCTCGAAAAACATCGAAACGCTCGAACGTAGCACGATCGAGCTGGAAAGCACTTCCGATACGACGCCTTCTCTTCCTCTTCGATCACGCAGCAGCAGCAGCACCAATGCCTTCGCTTCCGGTAGTAGCTACGAACGTGACCCGGATCTGTACCTACGCCGCTCCGATGATGATGTTGATGATTATGGTGGTGGCTCCCAGTTACACGATGATGCGATCGATTTCGTGCCACTCGACCAAAGTGATCATCATCCAGGACGGCAACCAGGACGAAGTCGACGACAACGAAACCACACGCAAGATCCTTTGCCATTGGAACAGGAGCATGAAATGGTGTTTGAAACGAACACACCCAACAGTAGTAGCACGTGCGCCGCGGGGATGACCGATGGAAGTGGTTTGTTCCGTTACATCGAACCGACCACCTCGTATCATTCGGTTTGCGGTGGT
Organism: Anopheles darlingi; assembly: GCF_943734745.1. Lineage (NCBI taxonomy): Eukaryota > Metazoa > Arthropoda > Insecta > Diptera > Culicidae > Anopheles > Anopheles darlingi. The sequence continues at coordinate 58,194,647 of NC_064874.1, forward strand.
GCCTATGACAGCGAACGCATGATGTTTGAAGGTATTTAATGCTGCGTTATTTTGCGCCCAGTTGAATGCTTTCCATGTGCACTCTTTTTCTGTTGCATTTCATTATGCTTAATCATGAGTTGCAAAAGAGACACACTCCTCACTGCTTCATATCGTCGTCTTTCAGTAGCAGTAGTTGCGCATCTCTTTAGTTTTTGAAGCACTTTTGTTTAACATCTTTTTCCATCTACAGCACACGATTCTTCGATAATGAGGTAGATGTCAGGAGGGATCGATATGGCATTGCATGAGATTTGATTGACTGACGCTAGCGGTAAGCGCGCGCGGATGTGGAAGCGCTTCTAATTGAAATCGACGGAATCGATCGAGCGCCCTTCGGTTTGATGTCAAGTTTGTCTCAGTTCATGCTCGCTCGCTCGCGTGTCATGCTGATCGCCTCATGCCGATCAAATAGCTGATCGCTCTATCGTTGCAAGCCATCCAGCGACTCTCCAGGCCATTCATGACGGCAAGATGTGGATGTGGTAAAGTTGGCTGCAGCACCACCGGCGCACCGTTGAAGGCAGAATTCGTCTATGGTTAATCAATTTGTACTGGCTTATCTTCTAGTCTGCCATTCCCGATGAAAGGCCGCCCCCGGGGTGCTCTGGAATGACCGTGGTGAGATGACAAACATGGCCAGCAACAACAACCATCTACCTGCCCTTGCGGGGACACGTTGATTGATCATCTTCTTCCCATGGCACACCACAAGCGCGCAATAATGCTGTCGGCCACGGGACGCCCTGGGATAACTCTATTCCACGAGGCGAACGTGTCCATGCATTGCGCGAATGTGGACAGAGAGTCGGCACATTATTGATTACGTACTTATACCTGTCCCGTTTGTTAACGTGTGGAGGTGTGTACAGCAAATTTCTTGTCGCGATCAATTTTTATGTTGTGATCGCATCAGGTCGTCAGAAAGCACGCCAGGAGAGGCTGCTGCTTAACGGAATGGGAACCAATTGGTTCGATAAAGTTCCATCGTTAGTGCCACTTGCTTAGCAGCAGCAATTGCAGACGATGCTTTTTCTACGACTTGTAGTAACACTTTCGCGTGGATCCCCTCCTTGGTACTCGGACATTTAGAGAGAAAATCGTCGTTTTCCTCGCCAAGACGCCGCGTCGCGTATCACATATCACACCACGGAGAGACATATCCTGCAAAAAAAAGAAAACAAGCAACATGTTTCTTGTGGCTTATTGCCTGGCCACAGAGGGTGTCCATGGATGGAGCATGTTCTGTCCTTCCGGCCGGCCTGCCAGCAGCGTGACCGATTAGCCACACGCTATACACCACGACCCCTCTGGTCTGGTTGATTTATCGAACATTTAGATAAACAGTTACTCATTGAAGTGCCCCAAAACCGGTTGGCATTTGAGGTGCACATCACTGGGTGCACCTCGTGGAACGCAAGACTTCAGTGCCGTATCAAACGACGAACCCTTGCGAGGATGGTTTTCCGTTTATTTTTTGTCTTTCGCCCACGGATTTCCAATCAGCGCTTTCGAGCGCTTCCTTGCCCGAAGGTGAAGCAGTATCGTGTTTCTTCCTGTGTGTGAGCCCAGCCAGAGCGGAGAGAAGAAGCCCGGTAGCGCAGTGTCATACAGGTGGCAACCTAGAAACCTTCATTCCCGAAAGCAGGTCATCGTCCCCGTCGTCCGCTCCCTGTGCTGTTGCTGCTGCTGCTGCTACTGCGTTCCTTTGACTTCGCATTCCTGTTGGAAATTCGCCCTCGGGGTTTGCTAAACAACTCGCAGGTTGTCTGAGCGCAGGCATTAGCCCGGGTTCTTTTTTTATGTTGCTGTATTTGCTCTTTCGATGACATGCATTAGCCTCCAGCGATAGGCTCCATTTACTGTGGCCGCTGCTGCCGCCTAGTAGTGTTAATACCCTAATGCTGCCTGCATAGGGGTGGTTCCCGTTATCTGCTGGCAATTATGTTGCCCTTTATGATACTGGCCAGGAGGAAGCGTGCGCATCCGATGCTTGCACAAGTATCCATTCCAGCTGAAGGAGGTACTATTGGTTTTGCAAATGAAAGCACGAAATCACGATTAGCTCCTTGCACGATTGATTGATAATTGACTGAATGTTTGCACTGATACTATTCGATTGCTTTCACTCAGTGATGCATATCAAACAAAGTGAAGGAATGAAAGTGTTCTTGCCACTTAGTTGCGCTCGCATGCCGAAAATCGGGCGCGGCTTCTCTTTAATTGTATGTTGAAGAATGAAAGCTAATTGAAATGAAATCAATAAGCTCAATTTTAGCAGACGGATAAGCCATTAGTCGAAACAATAACCAGCTAAAAAAGAACGTTTACGGGGTTGCTCAAGCGTTAGATTATGCATCCTTCCTAGCTAACAGCAACACTTTTCCAAATCACCCAATGGAGACAGTACGCTTGGGGGTTGGTTTTTGCTTTTCCAAGCGAAAGCATAATTTCCCCCCTTTAAAGGAAGGAGGGTTCGAGCTGTTGAAAGGTGATGGCTAATCAACTTCCCTGTGTCAACACACACGCCGATAGAGTTGTATGGACGTTGTTTATTTTAATTTTAACATTTCCACTCGGCTACGTGCGCTACGTAAATCGTTGGGTCCGGTTTCCTCCCCCCTAATGATACAACCAACGAATTGCTCACTTCCTAACATTGTTAGTCGTTAGACGGTGTGCGCACGGGGATCTTTCGAATAAATGGCAAACGATCTTCTCGTACGATTACGATTCCCCTGGGTGATCGTGGCTAGCACGACGACGATGTCTTTGCATGTTCCGCTTCGCTTCGCGCGGCTCACCACCATAAGCTTACAGCATAATTCATTGATTCGCGGATTCAATCCTTTGCGGCTCTAACGAGCAGCCACCGTTGTCTCCGGCAGTGTGCGCACTTTAATCAATATGCGCAAAGGGAAACTAAATAAGAAATCTATCGTTGTCTAGGCGCTCCAGCTTCTTCTGCGCAACACGCGGAAGTGCGTAGGTGCGATGTCACGAGACACGGATAGGAGAGGGGGTACTAGTGCGCCCGAATTGAATTGCTCGTTTGCCGATGAACTTTTCCCATAAATTGTCTCTCTGTGTGTACGGAGGGACGCTCGCGACGGTATTTTTGCTAATCATTCGAGGGTTTTCTCCGTTCTTTGCTGTGACCGATCGTGTGGCCGGAATCCGCACATTTGTAAAGGTTCCGAGAGGCACACAAAGCGAGGTGGTCAGTGGCAGTGATTTTGCATTTTGGTTTCACTTGCGTCGTTGCGTTGTTGTTTGGTTGGTTCGTCAATTTGCTTCTCTCTTCTCTCGCTCGGTAGCACCATCACCGTCACCGCCCTCCTTCGGTCACCTTTTTCGCACGGAGGCGCTGGAATAAATTGCTGCACAATGTTGAACAACACATTACCATCAGGCCACAGCCCACCAGTTTCTGTGGCTTCGGTTGCACGGCCAGCTCCCGGTGATGCGATCGGCACGAGGAAAGCATTTCTCGTCGGCCTGGGGGAGGCAGCGCCTATTGGCAGCGTGTGAACTGAATGTGGTGCCAATGAAACCATCACACGATCGGCGGCCCGGTGAGATTTATTTGTGCTCGCGACGACGACGACGCGCCATCGAAACTAAAGGGACCGACATCGAAACACACACGGAACGTGGGACGTGTGTGCGTCTGTGTTTTCCCTGGCGATCGTCGAATGCTTGCTGGCGGGTGTGTGGCGGGTGTTATGTTATGGCTGCGAAATAGCTTCATCCGAGTGTGGAGGAGATGAATTGATCCAATTTCTTCCCGTACACATGATCATCAGCACTACTGGAGGTGATGGTGTGTAGGGTGAATGAGCGTGTAGGAGATCGAGAGGAGGAGAGGGGTCGCTCACGACAGCATCATATTGGAGCATAAATTTGCAATCCTTTCGAATGGGAATGGGAATTGCTTCATTCGGTTTCTGCTTGTCTCTCTATCGGTAGGATTTTTCAGATGCTGCCAGTGGATGTTTAAAGGAATTTGACACTCAACACATGTATGCTCCAATTTAAAATATGGAAGCTGGATCAAAGTTTTTTAATTAAACTGATTATTTACGGTTTAGTTTTGTAACTGAGATATCAGTATCCGACTTTTGACTTTTCAACATTTTTCCAAACATGTACGAATAATTCTTTGCGTCATTGTTCGGCAAAAATAAAATGTAGTTTTCAATAGGAGATCATTTACTACTGTGTCCAAAAAGTAAGGTGACATTGGATGTATTTTGAAAGTTCCTTAATTTTTCTTCCAAATCATTTTTTTCGCCATCAATGTAATCCCTCCCAGACACAATGCACTTATGCCGACGAATTTTCCAGTTTTCTAAACACGCGAAAATGTCGTCTTTAGGAATGGCCTTCAGCACCTTTTTCGCAGCGGCTTGAATCTGCTCTATCGTGTCAAAACAGTGTCCCCGGAACGTAATTTAGGGCTTGTCTAATAGCCAGAAGCCAAATGTAACCAAATCAGGCGCATACGGTTTTATCGGAACGATATGAGTGAAAATATTGGCAAAAAAGTCACAGAAAACCAACGAAGTGTTAGATGGTGCATTATCGTGATCGAACACTGACGCGCTTAAGATGAAAAACATTCTTCCAAATGTAATTAGCGGATATGTTTGATATGCAAATATCATCAACAAAGTCTCTTTTTGTTAATCGATGGTTTTCCAACACCAAATCTTTGATTTTTTTGGACGTGAACTGCATTGATTGTCGTTGGTGGTCGTCTAGAGCGTTCTTCCTCTTCAAAACGTTCCCGACCCTCCTGGAAGTCTTTCCACCAAGTGTAAATAATGTTTATTGGCGTAGTATCGTCACTAAAGATATTCTGTACCATTCACATTGGTATATTTGCAGCAGAAAAAATATTTTTAATGCAAATTCTTTGTTTAAAAATTTGCGACATGGAGAAAAACGAAGAATGCACTTTTAGCAGTTCACAAAAAAATACGTATCTCAAACACTAGTGAATATTTTGACGTGAAACTTGCCATGGTTGTCAATAACAGTGCTGACAACATATAAAAAATACAAAACTAAAGATATCCTTTTACGCGGGCAATTTGGACACCGTGTCACCTTCCTTTTTGGACACAGTAGTATTCCATATCTCTGCATTCACCGAAGTACGACTTTTCAAGTGCATGTTCTATTGATGCAAAAAGAAATAATGTTACTCATTTTGAAAGCACTGGTTTGTAGCGTTGTCGATGCGTTGTCATGATTGTATATAAATATACCGTTTCTTAAACCCTGTTTCTGGTGAACTCAGTTTATATATTTCCAGTAGGTCACGGTAAATTTTGCACTTCTTGTTTTATCATAAAGAGTGTAAAAAATCTGATGCTGTTATATCTATTTATTGTTCTCAGATTCGTTTGGTTCCTATCACAATCTAATTCAAAACTGATCGCTTTTGATATCGTTCAATATGAACATAACGATATCTGTTTCCAGTACTAATGGTATCACTAACTGCTAATACACCTGACAATTGTTCAACAAATAATCCATCCTTCTCGTAATATTGATCACAATCTCTTAAGCTAGATGAAACTGAAAGCACTGACAGCCCATATCCATGCATTTTCTTTTGTTTCCCTATTCCCGGATGAGAAGCGATGCTCTCGCTATTCGCTCACGGATGCTTTTCCTGCTGAGGTCACCTTGCTTGATCATCCGTGGTCCCTGGTCAAAAACATTGTTTTCATTTTCCAATTTCCGCCCAAACGGAATACCCGCGGAACGAACGCTCCTTTTCCCTTTGGTGTGGTGATCATTTCCTTCGCAGCAGCAACAGCAGCAACGGTGGCGATGGTTGTTCTTGCCGAAGCATATTATGATACACTTTCTCGCTGCACTGCACGATCACTTTTCTTTATCTGTCCGCCCTTTCCCTTGGGTTTTTGGATGGCAAGAGCCCGGGAGTGCAGTGTGTAGAGCCGTCGAAACAGTTTTAAATCCCTTTCTCCTTCGTCTTAATATCGCTACAGAATAACTCGGTTGGGCGTGGTGTGGTCCGATTGGGGACACTCTTTGCCGGCGTCACGAAAGCGTTTGCTGTCGTTTTCGTTTGCGCAACTTTCGCCGATTTTGCGCGATGTAATTCTTACCTCTGCCAATGCCAAAACATTGTTTATCACTATGGTTTTAGGTCCCGTCCCTTTAATCATGGAACCAGCATGAGCTAATCGCAGCGCCGTGCTACGCTTCACCATTCCGCGGTCCTTTGGGAATCGGGGAAGGAGATTAATGTTACCACAGCACGCCCAAGACACGGTACGCCCCGGCAGAGAGGAAGTCTGTGATCACGAATTGCATTTTGTCGCTCGTTCGGTCGCATTTTAGCGGATTAATCGAGAGACGGAAGAATGATCCAACGACCGGAGTGGCTGGGCCCCAAACCCCAATGGGCGGATTATGCACAGAGGAGGTTGCCGAACTGCGCGTTCTCACCTCCCTCTCTCGCTGCCCATGGCCGTGACTGTGTCATTACTGGAGGTTGGATGTTGTTTTTCGAGGGTTTGCCGTCGTCCAATTTTACGCTCTGCGTCGCTCCGCGTACTTTATGCACGAACATTGCGTAAATCGCTTCTTCACGTCCGGACATAAGAGCCGCTACAACGCCCCGGTGGGGACTCTGTTGCGGCCGGCCTGTATGTGAGCTGTGGGAAAGCCACAGCTCCAAGGTTTACTTTTCACCTTCAACGGAAGTGTGCGATCGGTCGAGGAAATCGAACGCGAACGAACGAGCGCACAGAATTTTTGCGTCGTTGGCGTCGTTTCTACGTTCATTTCCCATTCGTTTGCTCCAATAATTAGGCTTCCTCCTTCATCCTCCTTCGGTGTCGTGGTCATTGTGTGGTTTTTCATTTTGTTGTTTTATCTTTCTTGTACGCACTGGACTTGAAGTTTACAGCCGAGCAGCACAAGAGGCCATCACTTTCATCGCGCACCTGTGGCGCTCGTGTGAAAGAAAAGATAATCCAACATAAAGTGTCAAGCGTGACCAATCTGATGGCGAATATATTCGCCCTTCTTTGATCGCCAGTTGATGACGCTGATTTAACGCTGCCGGAGATGAAAAATATTTTAAAAATTGAAATTTATTCCTCTCGCAGACTACCACCGGGTGTGTATAAGAGTTGACGGGAGTAGTTTGTTTGCATAGTGCATCATATTGGCTGCTGCCTGGCCACATTAAAAACCAACCATAATACGACAGAACTCCCACGGTCGTCGTCCGATGGGAGCGAGGAGGCTCATTTCGGGTTTTGTTTTCATTCGACATCGTGCACTCATTTCCTGTGCTCATCCTCTCTTCTACGGCCAAGCGCACACGGCACGGGAGCCCGAATTACGTGAGAAAGAACCATCGAAATGTCAGAAGAGGTGGAAGCCTTGTGACTCGTGACTCGTGCTGCCCAGTTAGTTGTTCTGATGATGCCTTCCGATGCGTTGATCTCTACCACCCCCCAGCGTTGGCTGGCTCATTAACCTACACGATCAGCCACACTGGCAGAGACAGGAGCGCACATCGGTGGAATGTGCGATCAACAACCTTTTTGGGAGAGGGGAACTGCCTCACAATCTAGATACACGATTTTCCACGATGATGAAACATTTTCTCCGTCTAGCAAACACATGCACAGACCGTTCTTTTCCGACGGACATAAATCCGTGGAGGATTATTCGTGCGCATATTAGTGGATGGAGGTGGCGCACAGTTTGCCATTTCCATTCTGGCAAACGGTCGCGCCGTCACAACAGATTCAAAAAGGCGGAACGGAAAGAATGCAGAACCCGCGAGAAATGATGCTGGTTTGGGATGGGTTGATGGGTAGGATTATTTAATTTACTGCCCCAAAAGCTAAGCCTAATGACTATGCTGAAGCATAACGTCAACATTTTATGACGTGATGATAACCTCATAAAGTGAACCATTTTTTTAATGCTGATACAAGTCACTGACTTTTCACGATGGCACTAGTCGTTTACGGGCAATGAACTATGAACATTTAAGTTCGTTGTGTGTTTTGTTACGGTTTCTTGGAGGTATCAACCATTTGTATCAGATAACGTGGCGTGTTACTAATTTTCCTAGCTTTTTTTAAGAATAATCTCTTTGCTAATTATTTTATCTTCCACCGAATATTGTTCCAAATGTATATTGTTAACTGTAGACATCTGCCACTGTAGGTAATGTAGAAGTAGCACAATTCAAATAAGCAACAAGTAAATTGCGTTACTTGAAACAATCAATTGTCCAGACCGTTTCAATGCTCTCGATCCGATGTAGAAGATTCATTCAAGCCTTCACGTTGTTTGTTTTTCCAAAATTTGGCATCCATTGGTGTGTGGGGGCGTGTACAGTTACATACCATGTTGTAACACTTTTAGTGGCATTTCGTTCCCCTCATGCTCCATTGCATCCACATAAACGAAACCAATTATCGATGCTTCCAAGACGACGTGGACCATCCATTTACTCAAAATGCTTTCCGATTTTCCATGGTGGTTCCATCTTTTTTTAATCCGATTCAGCGCAGTAGAACGGAACGGAACTCGTGGCGACCACCGAGAAAGAAGAAAGCAATTTGAAAGCATAAAATCATGTCCCGAATCCATAGAAAACGATGGACTTTAAAGTGTGACCTAACTTCGCGAGGGAGAAGCTAGAAGTGCCCCTGTCACATCGCATAGCAGTACGATCCACGCTCTAATCCGCTGATGCGTGTCCAGGTGTCATCTACTCTAGCACCGGTGTATGGTTTCAATTCTCTCTATTGTTTCACCATTCCGTACCTGATCCCTTCCTAAGCCTTTAAGCAGTCGGGGCGCGGGTTCAGGTGATGATACCGTAATGGAAACTATCCTGCGTCTTAAATGAATTTTCCTCTTTTTCATTGGAATATGTCGCACACTCTGCGCTCTGTTCGATAGTTATAGCGTGCTAAGGTCAACATTATAGTGGCTACAATACAAACGTTACGATATTACACCGTAACTACAATGCGGCAATATTCCGTAAAGAGAGCGCACACCTTTCCTACGCAATGACGACACATGAACGCCCGGACAGACACACACATACCAATCCGCGGTCAGCTTGTATGTATTCGTGTGATGTAGAAGGAAAAGCGGTCGTCCCTAAGCCATCCGCAGGACATGCCAGGAGGGTAATGCGAACGCCCCAAGCCCAGTTTTCGTTTGACATTTCGTGCGCGTGGAAGGAAAACGAGCTCTCTGTGAATTAAACTCGAGCATACGAGCGACGCAAAAAAAGGCCAACAATATATATCTTGGTGTGTTCCTAAAATTGATATAGTGATAAGTGAAGTTGTTTTCCATACACTGCCATCCCTACCAAGCTGTGCCAAACAGGATGTAAACCTTTCACGATGAGCATTATTGTGAAATCATTCTAAATAGTTCGCTCCGAGTGGTAAACAGAAAAAGAAATCCAAATAATTGTCGGAAAAAAGAAAGTGAAACCCAAAAAGGACGTCCCAAAGGACGCGTTTGGTGGTTGTGTGGCGTACGTGCGTTTTGGCATTGTTGGTGGTTGGTTAAGGGAACACGGAAGTCGCGGACCAGATCGGGGAAAAACCGTGGGTACAGCGTAAAAAGGACGAGCTTTATCGATCATTTTCGTCCCACCAACAGCAGATGTACTGCCTGTTCTTGAACTACGGAGCAGCAACGACGGACCAAAACCAGGTGCCTGTTGTTGATATGTTGAATGTCAAATATTCGCTACCCATCAATATACTTCACGTCGTGCACCCTTAGGCCTGGTGGTCATCATCTATCATTCTTTACGAGCACACGTTTATGGTTTGCCTTCTGGTTGCTCGATGGTTTAGCTTTTTCGCATTCATTATTTAATGCAATATGCGTGTTTGCTTTCACACTCAATAGCTGCTGATGCTGCTGCGTTAATATTTCACTCATCATCACCCTCTAAACCACCAGCATCTCATCGCCTTCAGGTTGCGTGCTGCTGCATTACCGCTATAGCTGCTTTCTTTCCCTCACTAGTGCGCATGTTCTGTTTTTTCCGTAGAAAGGAGGGATTTTCCTGTCTGAACTGAGGAAGGGACGAGCACGATGGGGATGTTTGGTTTTGCCGAGAATTTCGCAATGCTTTGTTATGCCGAGAAGTACATTTCGATGTTACGCGCACTTCTTGTAGCTAGAAGATCATAAATCACACAAGAGGGGGGAAACATTTTCAGTTTCTTTTAAAAAAAATCCATAACGTCTTCTTTTGCGCCAGGAGTTGAAATCGTAATGAGATTTTCTCGATTTAATACAACTTACTTCATTTACTCGGTTGTAGTACGTTTGTTATGAGATAACGCAATGAAAAAGTACATTACAATTAGTAGATAAGATAAAGTTACATAACAAGATCGCATCCCTGGCGAGCATAACAAAACATTGAACCACTTTCCCTACATACGAGCATATCGCTCTCGGGAGTGAATTCTGCGCAGCATCCACTTGCACTGTCTCTCTCAGTCTCACTCTCTCTCTCAATCTCTCTTTCGGTCGACCCCAACATTCTGGTGACGTTCATATATCGTGAAATCCCAGACATTGAGGCACCCATTGAGAGAGTGTAATACGGAAAGCACATTTTCCATCCCAATTTCTTGTACAATTTCCTCTGTCAAGCGATTGTCACTTCCTGAGGGGGCAACATTATCAGTTCCGATCAGTGGTCCGGTCCAGCCCGGCCCTTCATTACAGCATAAGCGTGTGCCGTGCTCCTAATCGATTTTAAGCGACGATTACGACATGATAAGCCTTCAGTCTGCTGCGCCCAGTGTATGTGGTGTTGTGTGTCCCCCGCCGTGTGTCCGGTGAAAAGCTGAGAAAATTCGGCTTCGGGAAATGGTGCTGTTGGTTCGGGTGTCCGGCCGTTGAACAGTGAACTACTGTGGTGCAATATCTGGAAGGAATCATGATTTGATAATTGATCGTTGCGTTTTTCCATCACAAATCTGTTTCCTCTCGCGACCACCTCCTCCGCCTGCTTTCCCTTTCGGTGTACCCCACAGCACGCTCCAATCATGGGAACAACCGGGCGTCTCGAGCTTTCGTTGGTTCCTCCTCCACCCCTTCTTTGGGTGATTGATTTGTGACGATAACCCAACCGAAATGAATTGGTGGAAAATTTGTTCGAATATCAAAGTGAAAATTCAGTGGCCCCAGGCATCATGTGTCCAGCAGAAGAGGGGGAGGGCTGGTGGTCCGGATGGTGAAAAGTTGTGGAGTGAAAAGCTATCAGTTTTGAATCCCTTTTGTACCGGTGGACATTTGCTTCTGCTGGTCTTCGTTTTAAAAGCAGAGCAAAGATCGATCTTAATGCGCATGTGTTGCAGTTTTTAATTGGAAATTGCCCGGTACAACACACACGAAGCAACGGAGATGTGTGTTTCGTCGAGAGGAAAACAGATGAAAATAGGAAATAATGTGCTTCATGCCGATCCAATCCGTTGCCATTGATTGAGTGTTCAAAAAGTCTCAGAGACTTAAAGATAATTTTCACTTTGCAGCGTGGCAAGAGTCCTACTCCGCAAATAGAACAGCAGAGACGGTTTGTACTTTTTTTTCGCATATTTTCGACAACTTACCCTACTAGCCGTGGCCACACGGGGCGAAAACCCTAGCGCAAACGAAAAAATTAATGCCAAAACGGTTTCGCTTAACCCTTACACGCTGTCAAACTTTTATACGTCCGCGGACTTTTTCGCTGAACCCTTGACGCTATCGAACGCTTTATTTACGAAAATGTAGGTTCTTTTCGTATTGTTTTTGCATTTTTAATATAAATATAACAGCAACAGCAACAAAATCGTTAAAAACTGCAAAATTTATTCGGAAATCAACTTCAGCGGCCAAAACACAGATGAAAACAATACGTTTGACATTTCGGCATAAATTTTCGGGTTTTTACCCCTGCCACACGAAGCGAAAACATTTTGGCATTAATGTGCAAATTTGCGCGCAAATTTTCGCCCCGTGTGGCCACGGCTACTGAGCATGATAGCTCTAGGGGTAAACAGTCAGACAAATGAATGGAAGCCTCGCAGCAGCCTCGTACTATTATGTGGCCTCGGCCTCTACTACTGTAGGTAGAGGAAAGCCTACCATTTTCCATTTTCAATAATTGGTCCATCCAAGTGGAAGGTAATCGGTGCTGCTGCTGCCGCTGCTGGTGGTTGTGTTGTAGCGATCGAAGGTAATGTTTCCGACGAGTTTAAAAGGTCTACAAACCAACAGTAAGCCCGGTCCAGGCTCGAACGAGAAGCTGTCGTTTGGAGGATGGACGTAATCTCCAAGTTCGGTAACCAACTGGGTCTACGTCGAACGTCGAAGGTCATTTACCTGTCATTTGACCGGACAACCGGTATGGGCATACTTTTCACCTCTCTCTATCCCTCACTCTGCTGCTCTGCTGTTCCAGTTCCTGACTGGCGCTATTTGTAATTGTTTTTCGTTGATAGCTCCGCAATGCTAAGCGTTTTTGCTATACTCTGCACTATGTCGTCATTTGGGGCATACGATGGCAGCAGCGACGTGCGATGCCACGAAGATTCATTGACCCATTCATATCGTCGTCATATTGCAGTGTTGGATGATGAAATCGAGCTGAAGAAAACTTTCATCCGCGAAAATGCGTCACATGCGCCACAACGATTGCGTTGCCTTGCGAAGAATTCTTTGCATTTCATGGCCGTTACTGCATACTACAGCCAACGGAAATAGAGAAACAGGTTCATCAGACATCTTTTGCCGTCATGTTTTTGCTGCTTCCCTTGTTCACAGACCCATGTAACAACAGACATGGTAGATAACATCTCCAACTGCAAAGAGCAATCATTATCCCCTCAAGAATGTTGTACTGCCGGCTTGGGGCCACAACAACAATATATTACGCCCATTACGGCTGCCCTTAATCAGCCAAGAACTAGATGTGTACCACCCATTGGCATAAGAAGGGAGAGCAGCCTACACAATACACATGACGCTTACCCACCGGTAGAAAGAAAAAATGAGGTCACAAATGCATTGTGCATTCGATGAGTACATCCGTCAGGGATGGATTGCATCAATCTGTCTTTCCGCGGCTCCCGTATCCCATCTTATCGCATTACAGTTAATGCAGGTGGCAGGTGTCAACCCGCTGGCAAAAGGAATGCCCCTTTTTTCTTGTCTTCCTGCCGTCCGCGGGACCCGCTTTCCCACTTACCCGATGGTAGTAGCGCCCTGTTGTGTCCTACTTTGGAGTAAATCGACCTTTTTCCGTCCTCATCGCTCCATCCAGCGGATGGACGTGATTTATTCCGTCATTCTCGCTCATCTGTAACAAACCAGGCGACAGAGCTCCAGTGGAGGAAATGGAATTGAGCGACATTAAAAAGAAAAAGCGAATTATAAATCAACCCTAGTGGTGATGGTGCTGCTGCTACCCTTGGCAGTGACCGTGTACCGCTTGCTCTTCATGAGCATTAACCATTAGGAAGTGAGAGAGTTACGATGCCGCGTGCAGATGACTAATGAGAGCATCTCACATCATCTGCAAACTCCGCGAAGGGATGAGGGCATTCCGAAGAGCTAATTTGACATTATAGCGAGCATATCCCCATGCTGTAATGCCGCAAAACTGGCTGACTTCCATGCTAGTCCATTAGGGGAAGGTTATCATACATCATCTTCAACAGACCTCTGCATTCTCTCCGCATAGAGATGCATGCAGATGCACTCACATTTGGCGAGACATTTGCATTGTCATAGGAGAACTAGGTGTAGTGTAGTCATCAAAAACAAAAAACGCATCTAACCATTGCTTGAATCAGTCGTTAGGCATGAACCCCGGGCATTGGATACGTCTCGCGAGGGGCAATTTCCACGATTATGATTCACCTTCCATCTACGATACAACACAACCCGTTGTTTCAATTGTTGCTGCTGCTGCAGAGCTACCATCCATCCGGGCGGTAATACAATTTGTGCCGCGTCTTGCTTTGCAACAAAATGTGTGTGTGTTCTGATTGTAGACAGCGAAGCATCTACGTCTACGATATTAGATAACGTTACCCCGCTCTCTTCCTGTGGCGAGAGTAATTTACTTGTGCTTGTGCGTTAAGATGTACCGCACAGACTATAGCTGCAGTACTCTCCGTGTGGACCGTTATGCAAATGTAGACCGTTCTACCAGCGGCCGTATTCTGTTTGGTGCAGCGAGTTCGGGTTCCGGACAGAGGTTTTTGCACGAAAATGGGGCAATCATAATTTGATTATTTATCCTCCTCCCCTCTGCGCCTAGTTGTTCGTTCTGCCAACGGGAAAATGGGTTTGGAAAATTAGATGCAGCTCAATGGATTGGCTTTACGAGAAAGACCAGCTCGTCGGTTGGTCGATGGTCGGTTAGTCCGCCGATTTGGGTTGAAGAAACCGTTTATCAATCACGCTGTGTGTGGTAGCGTAACAGTAGGAATCATATCTGGAAAGCGCTGAGCCTTTAGGTTGAACGATCCATTTCTTACGTAAAACCGTTTATCTTGATACTCTCTAGAAGCAACAACAGCGACAGTCAAATTAGTCCAACAAATGCCGGACACAGGAATCGTATTAAACGAGATCAATTATTAGTAATTAGTGTAAGATCGAGTTACGCGTAGAATCTACATAAAACGCAACCAACGATATGCTGTCCCGCGCGGTAAAAGTGTTTCGCAAGAAAAGAACTAAAAATTCCTCGGCCAACCATGAGGACGATGGTGGTGAAGATAATGACACGAACGTGAGTGAAACGGAGACGGATGCGGATGATCGTAGCTACCAATCCGAACCGCTGGTCCCCTCGGATGGTGAAGTGAGTGAAGCAGCTTCCAGCATTGCGTCCGCTGTTTCTTATCCTCGGCGAACCAAACGGCAGAACAGATCACCCAAATCGACCGCCAAACGCCCCAATCCTGCCCCAAGTGAGACCAACGGCAGCCACGGCAGTGTTGTGACTTCCACGTCTCTCTTCTCGGTACTGCGCCGTGCAAGATCACGATCCCGATCGACGTCAACGGTGTCAGTGCAGTTGACACCCAATGCGCGGGATGGCGCTGATCGACAGCATCATCATCCGGTGTCTGCAATGCTGCCGACATCCAAAAGTACGCTAAGTAGTAGTAGCAGCAGTGATCGTTGTGCCAATGGTGATGGAACTGCCGTCGAATGCCGACAGCTGAAATATCGAGAAGTACCCGAATCTCGATCTCGTCGCACCGATAATGATGTTGGGTCTGCTGATGATCCTCTTGTCAGTAGATACCATCACGGTGAAGGAAAGAGCGGTGGTGTGGTGGGACTTGGTGATGTTAAAAGTGAGCAAGGTTTGCATATACACGATCACACCGTACCGTCATATTTTGCGTTGCTTCGCTACTGCATTCTGTTGGCATGTCTTCTGTCAAGTGGTTTTGGGGCCTTTGGTTTATCTTTTTCTATACTCTATCACCTACTGTGTGTTTGCAATTTCTTTATGTTTTACTATTGTGTGCATTTTTTGGTGTTTCTGGAAATTGGTTTATCACTTTGTGTGTGTGTGTGTTTGTTGATTTGTTATTTACTATTTTACTACTTATCTATTGTTCATATTACAGATCATAAACTAATGAGCTGGTTGTGCGGTTGCGTAAACCTGCATAAACTCATCAACAATTAGCTCAATAATAGCATAAGGATCAGTGTATGGTGGATTGCGATCGCGAACGGTCTTCGAAGCGAAAGCTACTACGAACCACCAGCAACGCACATGATTGGCGTTTGTATTGAATTGTCCTCGAACGCAGTAGGCCCACTTGTGTGTTATGCAAATTGTAATAATTTCTCTTGCAAAACAACAACCGCCGCAACTACACTACAAACTAATGCACAAGAAAACGCCCTTTTCTTGGTGAAAGAAAACGTGCTACGTGCCTTCCTTTCCGTTGGTTGGGCCTAAGGAGTGTTATCCAATTTAGAGATCTTGTTCTCAGTCTGGTCGCGGCTGGTGTAGTAGCCGGGCGCCACTAATTGCATTCGAACGCAAAGTAAATGGAAGTAAAATTAAATTAAAGACAAGACCCATTTTTAACGACCACAAGTTTCGCTTTTTTTCACCGGATTATAGCAAACACCAGCACCTATATCGCTGATCAAGAAAACATTCCACAGCACAGCAAGTGCTGGGGAAGGGTGAAGGAGTTCGGGGCGCGTCTAGCATCGCCATACACTCCACCACCACCCATTCGTTTGAACTTTTCCTCTGATTAACAATAAATATTTTAATGGCCTTTTTGGAGGATATGGTACCACCGCCGCAACCAATAGACGAGCTAACTCTGAGCCCTTGGCCAAGGTGTGGTCGCTGAGCTGCCTGCTCGTGAATGGAGTGTGCGCGCCAGCGATCCTCATCTCTTGCGCCTGGGAAAATGTTGCCCGTTTCTCGCCAGCTCCAACGCGAGCTCGCTAAGGGTGCTGGAACCTTTAGGAATCAATGCTCGTGGTGAAGGGGCACCAAGCAAGCAGAGCACTATCAGCAGCACCCGCAACAACAGGTTGTCTGGAGGCGGCGCGATGAGAAGGGTAGCGATTGACTTCTTGGCGTCCGCTTTACCGCACACAATGTTTGGCCTCTGGCGAAGGCTTAACCTGTTGATATTTTGCTGTCAGTGCAGTTCCCTCTCGTTTATTAGCGTTGCTGCAACCCTGCCGAAAGCGATAGCGCAGTGATCGTGTCTTTGCCTTAGATACACCAGTGATAGGTAGGACTCCTCTCCCCGAGGGTGAAGGAAACAGTGAGAGCTTTGAAGGTTAACGTTTCCAGAAGACGAGATCGGTCTGGGTCCTATCTTGGTAGAGATCGCATCTTCCACACTTTTTGTCCGATCCTTAGACCTGGCCTGGGTTGAATCTGAGTTGTGTTTCGCTGCTCTTTCGCTTTCAGCAGCGCCACATCATACACCCGGGAAGAGGTGGGCTCTGATGCTGCCGTACCTCCGTGGTGCGATTCTTCATCCTGGTATATTGAACCGTCGGAGAGGCACGAGAAGAAGATTGCCAACGGGGGCAGGTCTAGCTGTGGTTGCAGAGGAGAAACTCCTCTCGAGTTTTTCCACTCTGCCCTGCCAAAGGTCTAATTAGAGGCCACCATGGGTGCTCATGGTTTGATGGTGTAGACTGTTTCGTTTTTGCTTTCGATAGAAGCAGCAACTGCAGCAGCACCAGCAGCTTACCTTTATGGTAAAGAGGTCTATTGGCTCAAGATCAGCTTTTAAGGGGTCTCACCGAGCCTCACCCGGTGATTCCGACCGGTGATATTGCAAGTGAAAGGTCGAAACGATTCCAATTGAACGTTGACGGGGGCTAATAAGAAGCTTTCGTTTGTTTGTTTCATAAGCGGAGAGAAGAAGGTAGGATGCGCCCGCAGCAGGCACCACAACTTCCTCGCTGCCGGAGGTCAAATCCCCATGCGGATTATCGGTCGAGATGTGGCATTGATAATTGGAGCTTGTTGGCAACGAAAGTAGTTTGATTGGGGAAGCGCGATACGATGCTGCCGTCGTGTTTGATTGTTTTTGACCCCTAGAGCATCGATCGCAGAGCAGATCGCGTCTATCTAGATGAACGATCTTAGGACAAGGGCGTGCAATTACCTTAGAAGGATGGTAATCCTCCTCTGGTTGTGCGTTCATGGGGAACTAGGACGAACGAATCTGGAATGTTTGAGAACAAAGTGTCACTTGCCCCAATCTTCGTGCTTGGTATTCGCAAACTCCATGCTTTTCATTTGTCAACACGAACCTCTAGGTGATCAATAATTTGGTTTGGACTCACGGTTTTCAGTTTTCCCAACAGAAAATGGGGCCCTACTCCAAATGTTACAGTCATCGCACGACGACCATGACGTTGGAGTCGATTATTAATTGGAATCTTCGAGCGATCCTATCGCGCAATGAGTTGCGTTTGAGGCACGACGTAGGCACGACGATGTAACAACCGCTCCAACAACCAATCATTCTTCTCTCGAACCACGACAATCCGATAACGATCTGAACGATTTAGCCTCAGGAATTTTTGCCAAATCGCGAACACCACGAGCTTTGCTAACACCAAGTGCCAGTGGTGCCGGGGCAGCTAGGTGTGACTCCTTTCGTGACCCAGCTATGAAGAAAACAGGTACGAGATGGAAAACAAATGGGCAAGGAATTTGCTTCCATCCCGCTATTGTTGTTAGTGTGACATTTGCACAGTTGCTTGCACTGCGGTGGGCCGGTTGTGAACAAGACAATCGTCTATCCACCGCAGTGGTGCTCTTCGGAGGTTCACCTCAGTGATGTGTTTCGATTCGATTGTTGCTTACAGTGAATCGTTTTTTCCGAGACACAAGGCAGACACCGGAATAGACCGATGGGGATCATGTTACATTGTTATTGTGGCACATTATGCCGGGATTTATCCTGGTGCCAAGTGAGCAGCACGACCTATTCCGTAGAAGGGCGAAGAGCAGTTCATCATGTGGAAAGTGTGTGTGTTTTTGGCACCCCGGGCAGCAGCAACAGCAGCGCTAGTCTTCGGTCAACGGATGGTCTAATGCCACACAAAAGCTGGATTAAAAGTAAATGTTGCATAATGTCTTCATTAGAAAGCCTGGAACAACGGGATCGTCGCGGTCACGAAAACATCACTGTCAGAGGTCCCGTGATCCGTTTTCAACTCGATCGTCGAGTGGAACACCATCAGCACTTCGTGGGGAGGGAGTTTGGATGGACAGCTTATTTGTTTGCAGAACCCCGAAGAAACACGATTGGGGCTGATTGAGCTCTTCGGTGGGGGGTTACGTTTTCATTAATCTTGTTCCCTAATTAGATTTGATGTCTCGCCGCAGCTGACGCTATTGAACGCATCGCAGTTTGATAGGATAATAGCACGTTACGTTACCCCCGGGAACTATTTTAATTCTTCTTCGATTCAGTTCGTCAAGTTGGAAAGAGATCAATTGATACTAGTTTCACACTACAAGGGAAAGAACCGTTTTCGATACAGGCCCTATAAACAAAATCAAGGTGTCTTTAAACTTAAACATTCCCCGACCATTACTTTTATCTATGGATTTATACAATGGATTGAAAATCAGAAATTTCACTTGTTCTTTACGAACATCTAGGGAATTCTAATACGCAAAGTTCTCTCAGTTGCTGAGCTTTCAAAGATACGATTCTAGAAGCTTGGGAAAGTATGAAAAAAATGTATGGAAGAAAATTGTAGTGGTCATGGTTATCGATGTTAGACGGAGCATAGCTTATGTCATAATTGGGATCATTTACTAAAACACTTAAAGCATCAACAGCAATTGCAGCACCACCAGCAGTATCTTAAAAGCAAACGAGAAGCATGTAAAAGCTTTCTTCCGCAGAAGAAAAGGACTATAAACAACACATAGGTGCGCAAAAATCTAAATAAACCATAACTATGCTCTTAGTAAAACGCGCGCACAGCGAGTGCCGGTTGGTTTGCGATGGTTAATGTTTTTTTTGTTTTTGGTTTTCTCCTGTCCAACCTGTACGCTTTTCACGTCACGTCGATCTTTTGCCCGCCGGCAACGTCTGTCCATCCGTCACGAGTGGTTGGAAAACTGGAGCAAACGGAGCAGAAGGCCCCCCCCGTTTACCTTTCTTTGAAGGTTGTTTTTGGAAAATATGAGCAGAAGATTGTGTAACACCAAATGGTTACACCAAGCACAAACACCACACAACTTCTGCATCATCCCTTCGGTGTGTTTTCACATCTTCTGTCACTTCTTTGGGGTTCCATGTTCCTCTGAATGGCCATTTCTTTCGTGCCATCAAACCACCAACAATTATGCTGCCTGATGCGCTGCTATTGCATCGCGTTAAAGATGAATGTTTTTGTTTTAAAAGCATTGAAAAAATCACACAAAACCACATTAGGTGGACACAATGCGGAATTGGTGTGGAGAGGGGTTACTTGAAGCGGCACTAGATACAGAACACGTTTCAGGAGGGTGTGAAGTGGTTAAGTAGGGTTTTCGCGCATTCAAACACGTTTCCTCGTTTTGCTGGTGGTTTGTTTGTGCAACGAGAGTGTGTGTAGTTTTGTGCATTCCCTTGAGGTCGTTTTGGGATACTCAGTTTCGGTTACTTAACAGGTCCGTTCGTGCCTAGTTATTGCGTTAGGTTGTTTGTAAGGTCGATCTTATCTATCGTTTGTCTGTGAACTTTTGATCGTGGAATTGTGGATGCCGAATTGAACCTACAGTTTTTAATGTTTCCGAATGCTCGAATCACTCAAAGTTGCGCACACTCTTTATTTGACGTACACAGACATTGTCTATCAATGTCCAAGAGTAATGGTGTTTGGAATGACAGATTTTAGTAGTGTAATGAAATTTGAAGCCCTGCATTTGAGTGCATTCTTTGATTAATTTCGCGACGCTCCATACTAATGACAATGTTTTACATTTCTTTCTCCTTTCGACAGTTCTATGCGGTAACCGAGTGAGCCAAATGACCCGCACGTACGATGACATCGACGCTGTAACCCGCCTGCTGGAAGAGAAGGAAAAGGACCTCGAGCTGACGGTGCAGATTGGCAAGGAGCTGTTGGCGCAAAACACGCAGCTAGAGAACCGCGTTACCGAGCTGGAGCAGGAGCTGCGCGGTACGAACGAGAATCTGGCCCAGCTGTCGCATGAGCTGCACCAGAAGAACGAACTGATCGGCATCCTGACCAACGATGCTGATGATAGCAGCGAAAATGGTACGTTTAGGCGTCAACGATCTGGAATCTGATCGAACGTCGTATATGGAAACACGGGTACACGATAGCACTTGGTTGCGTCTCGCAAACGCACCACCGAGAGCACGACTAGCGAACGTGCGAGCAGCCACTGTTTGGCACATTCGTCTTTAACACTTAATCATTCGACATAAACGGAGCATTGTTTGCGTTTCGTAGCCATGCGAACGAATGGGCGAGTGCGGTTTTAAGTGATAAGCAACACGACGAGAG